>NC_069503.1:1152257123-1152497123 GCF_027579735.1 Bombina bombina | reverse complement strand
AGAGTGCTTGGTTGTATAGGTAGCAGTATCTGCAGCAGGAATAGTAAGTATTGCAGTGAGTAAGGCCAATAGAGTGCTTGGTTGTATAGATAGCATATAGGTAGCAGTATCTGCAGCAGGAATAGTAAGTATTGCAGTGAGTAAGGCCAGTAGAGTGCTTGGTTGTATAGGTAGCAGTATCTGCAACATGAATAATAAGTATTGCAGTGAGTAAGTTCAGTAGAGTGCTAGGTTGTATAGGTAGTGGTATCTGCAGAAGGAATAGTAAGTATTGCAGTGAGTAAGGTCAGTAGAGTGCTTGGTTGTATAGGTAGTGGTATCTGCAGCAGGAATAGTAAGTATTGCAGTGAGTAAGGCCAGTAGAGTGCTTGGTTGTATAGGTAGCGGTATCTGCAGCAGGAATAGTAAGTATTGCAGTGAGTAAGGCCAGTAGAGTGCTTGGATGTATAGGTAGCGGTATCTGCATCAGGAATAGTAAGCATTGCAGTGAGTAAGGCCAGTATAGTGCTTGGTTGCATAGATAGAGGTATCTGCAGCAGGAATAGTAAGTATTGCAGTGAGTAAGGCCAGTAGAGTGCTTGGTTGTATAGGTAGCAGTATCTGCAGCAGGAATAGTAAGTATTACAGTGAGTAAGGTCAGTAGAGTGCTTGGTTGCATAGGTAGAGGTATCTGCAGCAGGAATAGTAAGTAATGCAGCGAGTAAGGCCAGTAGAGTGCTTGGTTGTATAGGTAGCAGTATCTGCAGCAGGAATAGTAAATATTGCAGTGAGTAAGGGCAATAGCGTGCTTGGTTGTATATGTAGCAGGAATAGTAAGTAACAGCACACCAGCGTGTATGACAGCATCAGAACGAGGCTCCCATTGGAGCCTATGGAATCGCTTTCTAATGAGCACAATGCTTACTTGCAATGTGAACGCGTGGTCACATTGGCATTGCACATCACTTGTAATACAAGTGCACATTTGCGTGCGCTAGCGATATTTTGTACTAAACCTATAATCTAGCCCTAAATGTTTATATATGCTTAGTATATATCAGCAATTAAGCGCTGCATTACAAAAGGTCTTTCCACACAATAAATATTTATATATGCTCGGTATACATCAACAATTAAGCACCACATTACAAAAGTTCTGCACACACAATAAATGTTTATATATGCACAGTATATATCAGTAATTAAGCACCACATTACAAAAGTTCTGCACACAAAATAAATGTTTATATATGCACAGTATATATCAGTAATTAATGCTGTATTACATAAGGTCTGCACACACAATTAATGTTTATATTTGCACAGTATATATCAGTAATTAAGTGCCACATAACAAAACGTCTACACACACAATAAATGTTTATATATGCACATTATATATCAGTTATAAAGCATCACATGGCAAAAAGTCTGCACACAAAATAAATGTTTATATATTCACAGTATATATCAGTAATTAAGAGGCTGCATTACAAAGATCTGCACACACAGTAAATGTCTATATATGCACATTATATATCAGTAATTAATGCTACATTACATAAGGTCTGCACACACAATAAATGTTTATATATGCACAGTATATATCAGTAGTTAATGCTACATTACATAAGGTCTGCACACACAATAAATGTTTAAATATGCACAGTATATATCAGTAATTCATGCTACATTACATAAGGTCTGCACACACAATAAATGTTTATATACGCACAGTATATATCAGTAATTAATGCTACATTACATAAGGTCTGCACACACAATAAATGTTTATATATGCACAGTATATATCAGTAATTAGTGCTACATTACATAAGGTCTGCGCGCACAATAAATGTTTATATATGCACAGTATATATCAGTAATTAGTGCTACATTACATAAGGTCTGCGCGCACAATAAATGTTTATATATGCACAGTATATATCAGTAATTAATGCTACATTACATAAGATCTGCACACACAATAAATATTTATATATGCACAGTATGTATCAGTAATTATATGTCACATTACATAAGGTCTGCACACACAATAAATGTTTATATATGCACAGTATATATCAGTAATTAGTGCTACATTACATAAGGTCTGCACACACAATAAATGTTTATATATGCACAGTATATATCAGTAATTAAGAGGCTGCATTACAAAGATCTGCACACACAGTAAATGTCTATATATGCGCAGTATTTATCAGTAATTAAGAGGAGCATTACATAAGGTCTGCGCACAGAACACATTTATATATATGTACACAATATATCAGCAATTAAGCTCCACATTACAAAAGGTCTTAAGTACCACATTATTATCAGTTATTTCTAAAGCACCAACAGATTATGCAGCGCTATAAACATACGCGTTGTATATAATAGTAACATTTATAGAAATTAAGCAGGTAGAGGGCCCTGCCAAGAGTTGCACTGTTGTAGTCAGCTCTTATGAAGGTGATCTACAAACAGCTGGGCTCATAGGCTTACAAGCTAAGGGGGTTCAAGGGGATTACAAAGGAGGAGAGGAACTGGGGTTAGGAAAAGTTAGTGTAGGTTTTATGCATCCCTGAACACTAGAGTCTTTAGTGTCAGGGTATCTGTGAATTAACCTTAAATAAACTACAGATGTATCATAGAATCTAATATTTCATTTAGCTAATATCTACTATGAATTGATTTAGGTGCATTGCGAACAAACACTGTAATGAGTGATATCAACCCCTCCCTTTTGCTATCAACAAGAGACTTGTAGAACAAAAGAAATAGACAGGACTTCTAAAGAAAAACAAACATTGGTCCCAAATTATAAGAGATAATGTCACATCTAAAGAGCCTTTGATCACGGTCTCAGAAGAGAGATAACTTCTAATGAATTATCGTTGGATAGCCTTCCCAGATTGAAATCTCTAAATTAATTTAGTCAAAGAAATTCATTTCTTAGATTACAGGAACCCCTGTAAAGAACAGACGGTCCGTCTGTTAGAATAGGGGAATATACAAACATATTTAGAGGAAATAGCCCTTAGCATATAGGTGATAAATTGTCCCATCCTAAGCCCCCAATATACATCTCCAAGACGAGCTGGCGTTTCAAGTAAGAAATAGCAAGAAAAAACAGAGAGACGTGTTTAACCCTGAAAGCACATAATAATTTAAATCTTGATTTTAAAAAGAGAAGTTAGAAATTCATCTATATAAACTGTATAATTCTCAAAGATTTAATTCTTACTCAGACTGTATAAATATCTATATATGGATATGGGAAATGCAATTCAGATTTGTATTAGATTAAATAACAATTGTAACAATCCCATTTTAAAATATATAACATATTTTTATTTTTTCTATCTTCCAGATGGGGCTAATAGATGCTGATACAGGATTGCCTGAATGGGGTGACCTAAGTCATATCATATGGTTTATGCACTAAATATTTATATAACTTTAAATACATCTCTAAAAATATTATAAGTGGAATTTATAGGATGTCTATATAAATATTTTCTATTTTAACATAGAATTGATAATACTAGTGTGTGATCTCAAATTGTACATTTTCAATTATATTAAATGGGATATATATGCTGATCACATAGTTTATTAATATCAGATAATAGTGAATATACTAAATATACATATTAAATTATATAGTTTACTGTTAGCAATGTTAAAAATGAAACCGTTTGTCTTTGCTGCCCCCTAGGGGATTAAGACTCATATGACAACCAAACAAATTGACTGTTTAAAACATATGTTCCCAGTAGGCCAATCAAATGTTTCAGCTCAAAGGGCTAATCAATGCTCAGCTCTGTTAGGGTCAATCCAAAGACAAGCTCCGAGGGCCTATCAAAAATCCGTGGGAGTGATTAAGGAAAAGGAGGAGGCTTTCTTTATTTTTGGATAAAGAGGCAAACACACTCAAAGACAAGGGGGATACAGACAGACTCAGACTTTCTTAAACAAGGAAAGATTAACAATTTGAGACTTGAATCTTTGCACATTGTGAGTAAATCCTCCATAGATGATCCACAAGAAATTCTGGAAGCTGAAACATTGAACTGGTTATTTGGGTAAAGTATACGCGATTGATAAATATATATATAATATTTAAATCAAAAGGTATTTTGGTAACTACAACCAGATTGCCGTTAGTAATTTTAAAAAGGGCACAATTAGTATTTTAAGCTCATGTTTATAGTCCTGTGTAGTTTAACTAGTCATATTTAGTGCTATTAATTTATAATTGCAGCTATATAGATATATTTTAGAATTTGCGTTATTGTAGAGAAAAATAATTTATTTGCTAGACAGGGTTTTACACTCCAGATTTATAAGTCAGTCATTATAGCGAACAATTTCAGAACTCTACATAAACTGGATATTGTGATTAAATCCCTGTTAGTTATTAATTAAGCATAGTAAGTTGGTAATCCATATTGGGCACTGAACTAGAGTTATTGGTTAATAACAGCAGATTCTAGTATTTTATTGTGGTATTTTAATGCGATTATTGTGAATAAGGTAAATTGTAAAGGTATATTTTTATGATCTTTGTAAAAAATATTATAAACAGCATAAGTGGTATCATTTGATTCATAATCTGGTTTCTATAAATATAATTCAATGTGTTTATAACTTTAACTTATCGTAAAGAATTTAGGAATAAATATTGATTTTAATTGTTTCGTATATGCATTTTAATTGGGGGCTATTTTAAAGAATAATTATTAAATAAATTGTATTATAACCTGGCTATATACTGACATTAGGGAGCGCTTGAAACTTTAAAAACTAGGTGAGAGTCTTGTAGAGTGAGGCAGGGAGTTCCACAAGATGGGAGCCAGTCTGGAGAAGTCCTGTAAACGGGAATGTGAGGAGGTAACAAGAGAGGAGGAGAGTAGGAGATTGTGAGCAGAGCAAAGGGGACAGGAGGCAGAGTATCTGGAGACAAGGTCTGAGATATGGGGGGGGGGGGGCAGTGCAGTTGAAGGCTTTGTATGTCAGAGTGAGGATTTTGTGTTTAATCCTAGAGGCAAGAGGAAGCCAGTAAAGGGATTGGCAGAGAGGAGCAGCAGATGAAGGGCGACGTGTAAAGGAAGATGAGCCTGGCCGAGGCATTCATTATGGATTTAAAGAAGCTAGACGGCAGCTGGGGAGACCAGAGAGGATGGAGTTGCAGTAATCGAGGCGGGAAAGGATGAGAGAGTGGATTCAAATCTTAGTTGTGTCTTGTGTAAGGAAGTGTCTAATTTTAGAGATGTTTTTTAAGGTGGAAGTGGCATGAATTGGCCAAAGACTGATGTGAGGAGTAAAAGAAAGATCTGAGTCAAGTGTGACCCCAAGACATCAGACATGCGGGGTAGGGGTAATGATGGCATTGTCAATAGTTATAGAGAGATGGGGAGTGGAGATTTTGAAAGAAGGTGGGAAAATGGGATAATAAGGAGCACAGTTTTGAAGAGCTTTAGCTTAAAGGGACAGGAAACCAACATTTTATTTTCTGGTTTTGGATAGAACATACAATTTTAAACAACTTTCTATTTTACTTCTCTTATCAAATGTGCTTCATTCTCTTGTTATCCTTTGCTGAAGGAACAGCATTACCTACTGGCAGATAGCTGAACACATCTAGTTAGCCAATCACAAGAGACAAATGTGTGCAGGCACCAATCAACAGCTAGCTCCCACTAGTGTAGGATATGTGCGTATTCATTTTCAACAAGGGACCAAGAGAACAAAGCAAATTTGAAAATAGAAGTGAATTTAAAAGGATCCTCAAATGACCTGCTCTATCTGAATCGTGCAAGCATAATTTTGACTTTTCTGTCCCTTTAAGGTAGAGAGAGGACATCCAGGATGAGATTAGAGGTAGACAGTTAGTGACCCGCATTTGCAAGGAAGGAGATAGGTCTGGTACAGAGAGGTAGATTTGGGTGCCATCGGCATACAAATGATATTGAAAACAGTGGGAGTTTATTAAGCAACCTAATGATGATGACTGTAGATTGAGAAGAGAAGGGGACCGAGGACAGAGCCTTGTGGTACCTCAACAGAAAGTGGTAAAGGAACAGAGGATGCCACAGAGAAGGCTGCACTAATGGTATGGTTAGACAGGTAGGAAGAGAACCACAAAAGGGCTGTGTCGCAAATGGGAGGGTTTGGAGCACAAGACGGTGGTCAACATTGCTAAAAGTCTACATACAAAAGAATTGCATTAAAACATTATCAACATTTGCATTATTTTGCAGTTTAGAGACAAACACCTGGAATAGTATATTGATTGTCTGCTGCAGGTAATTAGGGAGAAATATAAATATATACCTTCTGTAATCTACAGGTACCCCTGCCGGCTGCTCAGGAGAGTGTGAGCTTTGTGCATTTGTTATGTAACAACATATCTGGTTTCACAGAATAATTATTAAAATACTACAATATTCTTATCCATTTGTCTTTTTACATATCCCTAATTATCTGTCTAACAAGTCACTACATCACCTGCATGCAGGATTGTACCTACCCCAGTATTGTCATTGGTCATGCACACCTCACTGTGACTAATAATTGTCACTGCTCAGTTTCATAGAGTTGCATTTACAAGCAGACAAGTGTGCAGAATAGTGATGGTGCAGGTCACAGGCACAGTAAAGCGCCAGATGTGTTGTGTGCAAGAAGCCATGTAACTTGTCTGAGCATGCTATTTATACCACTTGCTAACAAGGTGTTTAACCCCTGCAATATGAAGAAGGTGTGTTCTGTAAGACATACAGCACAAACACGTCTGTACTGAATAATGAGCCCTTTATGGACCTGCTGCAAACTCAGCACATAATGCACATTCTGTGGCTACTAGTGCTGATGGCTTTGTACATAAGGAGATCAGTGGACACAAGATGGGATTGTGGTGCCCCTCACAAGAATATGACACATCATTCCCCCATTATCCTGTGCTTACAAGGAAGTTACAGCACCAGCCAAGGGGGAGTAGACTTCATTGTGAAATCTTCTCTATGCAGTCTCAGAGCTTGCTTTATCCTGCACTAAGACTTTGTTCACCTTTCCTTATTTTCATTCCCCATAACATGCACAGCCATTTACTGCCTTCCTTATAAAGAACCTCTTACTATTGTAACCTGCAGACAGGCTGGAGTACACCCTGCAGACCATAGACCCTGCAACATGCTACAAAATAATTGATATGTGCAGGAGCTCATTTATATCTGTCATTGACTGTCCACATCATAGGAGATACGATAAACATACACAAAGGATATGACCCTGGGCTGTAAAAAAATGCAAATGTTGCTTATAAAAAGGAACATTTTTAAAACATAGGGATATATCACAAATGACACACTAACTTTTGCTTGTGAACGATATGATTTTTTTTAAGCTTTTACTGCACATCGGAAATAGCGCTCATACTAGAATTTGAAAGTAAACACTATAGCAAGACCACAACCCTACTGACCTTACCTGCTGCTAATAACTCTTCCTATACACCCAGCACCTACTGACCTTACCTGCTGCTAATACCTCTTCCTATGCACCCAGCACCTACTGACCTTACCTGCTGCTAATACCTCTTCCTATACACCCAGCACCTACTGACCTTACCTGCTGCTAATACCTCTTCCTATACACCCAGCACCTACTGACCTTACCTGCTGCTAATACCTCTTCCTATACACCCAGCACCTACTGCCCTTACCTGCTGCTAATACCTCTTCCTATACACCCAGCACCTACTGACCTTACCTGTTGCTAATACCTCTTCCTATACACCCAGCACCTACTGACCTTACCTGCTGCTAATACCTCTTCCTATACACCCAGCACCTACTGACCGTACCTGCTGCTAATACCTCTTCCTATACACCCAGCACCTACTGACCGTACCTGCTGCTAATACCTCTTCCTATACACCCAGCACCTACTGACCTTACCTGCTGCTAATACCTCTTCCTATACACCCAGCACCTACTGACCTTACCCGTTGCTTATACCTCTTCCTATACACCCAGTACCTACTGACCTTACCCGTTGCTTATACCTCTTCCTATACACCCAGCACCTACTGACCTTACCTGCTGCTAATACCTCTTCCTATGCACCCAGCACCTACTGACCTTACCTGCTGCTAATACCTCTTCCTATACACCCAGCACCTACTGACCTTACCTGCTGCTAATACCTCTTCCTATGCACCCAGCACCTACTGACCTTACCTGCTGCTAATACCTCTTCCTATACACCCAGCACCTACTGACCTTACCTGCTGCTAATACCTCTTCCTATACACCCAGCACCTACTGACCTTACCTGCTGCAAATACCTCTTCCTATACACCCAGCACCTACTGACCTTACCTGCTGCTAATACCTCTTCCTATACACCCAGCACCTACTGACCTTACCTGCTGCTAATACCTCTTCCTATACACCCAGCACCTACTGACCTTACCTGCTGCTTATACCTCTTACTATACACCCAGCACCTACTGACCTTACCTGCTGCTAATACCTCTTCCTATACACCCAGCACCTACTGACCTTACCTGCAGCTAATACCTCTTCCTATACACCCAGCACCTATTGACCTTACTTACTGCTAATACCTCTTCCTATACACCCAGCACCTACTGACCTTACCTGCTGCTAATACCTCTTCCTATACACCCAGCACCTACTGACCCTACCTGCTGCTAATACCTCTTCCTATACACCCAGCACCTACTGACCTTACCTGCTGCTAATACCTCTTCCTATACACCCAGTACCTACTGACCTTATCTACTGCTAATACCTCTTCCTATACACCCAGCACCTACTGACCTTACCTGCTGCTGATACCTCTTCCTATACATCCAGCACCTACTGACCTTACCTGCTGCTAATACCTCTTCCTATACACCCAGCACCTACTGACCTTACCTGTTGCTAATACCTCTTCCTATACACCCAGCACCTACTGACCTTACCTGCTGCTAATACCTCTTCCTATACACTCAACACCTATTGACCTTACCTGCTGCTAATACCTCTTCCTATACACCGAGCACCTACTGACCTACCTACTCCACTGCCACATTTTTTAGTAAATTAGCATTAAGCTAATAATAAGTTTGGTTCCTCTGTTATAATCAGCAAAGTGGAACTTAGTCTATAATTTACTGTGTTTTGCTGCCTACATACACAATTTTGGACTTTGTGCAATCATCAGTTAATGGTTATTATGGAGAAGAGAGATAATGAATAAACAAAAGCGTAAAGGTTTAGGTAAAGGAGATTAAAATAATGAGAGAGAATGAAAATGTGTGTGAGTGGGAAAAAAGAAGAAGAAAGCTTGTTAGTTTGGGGAGGGGAAATTATGAATGATGAGAAATGAATGATGAAACGTGTCAGTATGTAGAGGTGCTAGAAGGAATGAGGAAGGTACACAAAGAATGAATGAGCGAGGCATGTATGTTTGAAAAGAGACACTAAGTATGGTGACTGACTGACAGTGATATACAGTGGGGTGTGGGAAACACAGGGAATGAGCGGAGTGGAGATAATGAATGAATAATATGTGAGCACTGAAGTGACCAGACACAAGGGAGAGGAATGTGAGGGTGAGAGGGAATGAATAATATGTGAGAACTGAGGTGATCAGACACAAGGGAGAGGAATGTGAGGGTGAGAGGGAATAAGAAAATGAGTGAATGAATAATATGTGAGCACTGAAGTGACCAGACACAAGGGAGAGGAATGTGAGGGTGAGAGGGAATAAGAAAATGAGTGAATGAATAATATGTGAGCACTGAAGTGACCAGACACAAGGGAGAGGAATGTGAGGGTGAGAGTGAATGAATAATATGTGAGCACTGAGGTGACCAGACACAAGGGAGAGGAATGTGAGGGTGAGAGGGAATAAGTAAATGAGTGAATGAATAATATGTGAGAACTGAGGTGACCAGACACAAGGGAGAGGAATGTGAGGGTGAGAGGGAATAAGTAAATGAGTGAATGAATAATATGTGAGAACTGAGGTGACCAGACACAAGGGAGAGGAATGTGAGGGTGAGAGGGAATGAATGAATAATATGTGAGCACTGAGGTGACCAGACACAAGGGAGAGGAATTTGAGGGTGAGAGGGAATGAATGAATGAATAATATGTGAGCACTGAGGTGACCAGACACAAGGGAGTGGAATTTGAGGGTGAGAGGGAATACGTAAATGAGTGAATGAATAATATGTGAGAACTGAAGTGACCAGACACAAGGGAGAGGAATGTGAGGGTGAGAGGGAATAAGAAAATGAGTGAATGAATAATATGTGAGCACTGAAGTGACCAGACACAAGGGAGAGGAATGTGAGGGTGAGAGTGAATGAATAATATGTGAGCACTGAAGTGACCAGACACAAGGGAGTGGAATTTGAGGGTGAGAGGGAATAAGTAAATGAGTGAATGAATAATATGTGAGAACTGAAGTGACCAGACACAAGGGAGAGGAATTTGAGGGTGAGAGGGAATAAGTAAATGAGTGAATGAATAATATGTGAGAACTGAGGTGACCAGACACAAGGGAGAGGAATGTGAGGGTGAGAGGGAATTAATGAATATGTGAGCACTGAGGTGACCAGACACAAGGGAGAGGAATTTGAGGGTGAGAGGGAATAAGTAAATGAATGAATGAATAATATGTGAGCACTGAGGTGACGAGACACAAGGGAGAGGAATGTGAGGGTGAGAGGGAATGAATGACTGAATAATATGTGAGCACTGAGGTGACGAGACACAAGGGAGAGAAATGTGAGGGTGAGAGGGAATGAGTGAATGAATGAATAATATGTGAGCACTGAGGTGACCAGACACAAGGGAGAGGAATTTGAGGGTGAGAGGGAATAAGTAAATGAATGAATAAATAATGTGAGCACTGAGGTGACCAGACACAAGGGAGAGAAATGTGAGGGTGAGAGGGAATGAGTGAATGAATGAATAATATGTGAGCACTGAGGTGACCAGACACAAGGGAGAGGAATGTGAGGGTGAGAGGGAATGAATGACTGAATAATATGTGAGCACTGAGGTGACCAGACACAAGGGAGAGAAATGTGAGGGTGAGAGGGAATGAGTGAATGAATGAATGAATAATATGTGAGCACTGAGGTGACCAGACACAAGGGAGAGGAATGTGAGGGTGAGAGGGAATGAGTGAATGAATGAATAATATGTGAGCACTGAGGTGACGAGACACAAGGGAGAGAAATGTGAGGGTGAGAGGGAATTAGTGAATGAATGAATAATATGTGAGCACTGAGGTGACCAGACACAAGGGAGAGAAATGTGAGGGTGAGAGGAAATGAGTGAATGACTGAATAATATGTGAGCACTGAGGTGACCAGACACAAGGGAGAGGAATGTGAGGGTGAGAGGGAATGAGTGAATGAATGACTAATATGTGAGCACTGAGGTGACGAGACACAAGGGAGAGGAATTTGAGGGTGAGAGGGAATAAGTAAATGAATGAATGAATAATATGTGAGCACTGAGGTGACCAGACACAAGGGAGAGGGATGTGAGGGTGAGAGGGAATGAGTGAATGAATGAATAATATGTGAGCACTGAGGTGACCAGACACAAGGGAGAGGAATGTGAGGGTGAGAGGGAATAAGTAAATGAATGAATGAATAATATGTGAGCACTGAAGTGACCAGACACAAGGGAGAGGAATGTGAGGGTGAGAGAAAATGAATAATATGTGAGCACTGAGGTGACCAGACACAAGGGAGAGGAATGTGAGGGTGAGAGGGAATGAGTGAATGAATGAATAATATGTGAGCACTGAGGTGACCAGACACAAGGGAGAGGAATTTGAGGGTGAGAGGGAATAAGTAAATGAATGAATGAATAATATGTGAGCACTGAAGTGACCAGACACAAGGGAGGAATGTGAGGGTGAGAGAAAATGAATAATATGTGAGCACTGAGGTGACCAGACACAAGGGAGAGGAATGTGAGGGTGAGAGGGAATGAGTGAATGAATGAATAATATGTGAGCACTGAGGTGACGAGACACAAGGGAGAGAAATGTGAGGGTGAGAGGGAATGAGTGAATGAATGAATAATATGTGAGCACTGAGGTGACCAGGCACAAGGGAGAGGAATGTGAGGGTGAGAGGGAATGAGTGAATGAATGAATGAATAATATGTGAGCACTGAGGTGACCAGACACAAGGGAGAGGAATGTGAGGGTGAGAGGGAATAAGTAAATGAGTGAATGAATAATATGTGAGAACTGAGGTGACCAGACACAAGGGAGAGGAATGTGAGGGTGAGAGGGAATAAGTAAATGAGTGAATGAATAATATGTGAGAACTGAGGTGACCAGACACAAGGGAGAGGAATGTGAGGGTGAGAGGGAATGAATGAATAATATGTGAGCACTGAGGTGACCAGACACAAGGGAGAGGAATTTAAGGGTGAGAGGGAATGAATGAATGAATAATATGTGAGCACTGAGGTGACCAGACACAAGGGAGTGGAATTTGAGGGTGAGAGGGAATACGTAAATGAGTGAATGAATAATATGTGAGAACTGAAGTGACCAGACACAAGGGAGAGGAATGTGAGGGTGAGAGGGAATAAGAAAATGAGTGAATGAATAATATGTGAGCACTGAAGTGACCAGACACAAGGGAGAGGAATGTGAGGGTGAGAGTGAATGAATAATATGTGAGCACTGAAGTGACCAGACACAAGGGAGTGGAATTTGAGGGTGAGAGGGAATAAGTAAATGAGTGAATGAATAATATGTGAGAACTGAAGTGACCAGACACAAGGGAGAGGAATTTGAGGGTGAGAGGGAATAAGTAAATGAGTGAATGAATAATATGTGAGAACTGAGGTGACCAGACACAAGGGATAGGAATGTGAGGGTGAGAGGGAATGAATGAATATGTGAGCACTGAGGTGACCAGACACAAGGGAGAGGAATTTGAGGGTGAGAGGGAATAAGTAAATGAATGAATGAATAATATGTGAGCACTGAGGTGACGAGACACAAGGGAGAGGAATGTGAGGGTGAGAGGGAATGAATGACTGAATAATATGTGAGCACTGAGGTGACGAGACACAAGGGAGAGAAATGTGAGGGTGAGAGGGAATGAGTGAATGAATGAATAATATGTGAGCACTGAGGTGACCAGACACAAGGGAGAGGAATTTGAGGGTGAGAGGGAATAAGTAAATGAATGAATAAATAATATGTGAGCACTGAGGTGACCAGACACAAGGGAGAGGAATTTGAGGGTGAGAGGGAATAAGTAAATGAATGAATAAATAATATGTGAGCACTGAGGTGACCAGACACAAGGGAGAGGAATGTGAGGGTGAGAGGGAATGAATGACTGAATAATATGTGAGCACTGAGGTGACCAGACACAAGGGAGAGAAATGTGAGGGTGAGAGGGAATGAGTGAATGAATGAATGAATAATATGTGAGCACTGAGGTGACCAGACACAAGGGAGAGGAATGTGAGGGTGAGAGGGAATGAGTGAATGAATGAATAATATGTGAGCACTGAGGTGACGAGACACAAGGGAGAGAAATGTGAGGGTGAGAGGGAATTAGTGAATGAATGAATAATATGTGAGCACTGAGGTGACGAGACACAAGGGAGAGAAATGTGAGGGTGAGAGGGAATGAGTGAATGACTGAATAATATGTGAGCACTGAGGTGACCAGACACAAGGGAGAGGAATGTGAGGGTGAGAGGGAATGAGTGAATGAATGAATAATATGTGAGCACTGAGGTGACGAGACACAAGGGAGAGGAATTTGAGGGTGAGAGGGAATAAGTAAATGAATGAATGAATAATATGTGAGCACTGAGGTGACCAGACACAAGGGAGAGGAATGTGAGGGTGAGAGGGAATGAGTGAATGAATGAATAATATGTGAGCACTGAGGTGACCAGACACAAGGGAGAGGAATTTGAGGGTGAGAGGGAATAAGTAAATGAATGAATGAATAATATGTGAGCACTGAAGTGACCAGACACAAGGGAGAGGAATGTGAGGGTGAGAGAGAATGAATAATATGTGAGCACTGAGGTGACCAGACACAAGGGAGAGGAATGTGAGGGTGAGAGGGAATGAGTGAATGAATGAATAATATGTGAGCACTGAGGTGACGAGACACAAGGGAGAGGAATTTGAGGGTGAGAGGGAATAAGTAAATGAGTGAATGAATAATATGTGAGCACTGAGGTGACCAGACACAAGGGAGAGAAATGTGAGGGTGAGAGGGAATGAGTGAATGAATGAATAATATGTGAGCACTGAGGTGACCAGACACAAGGGAGAGGAATGTGAGGGTGAGAGGGAATGAGTGAATGAATGAATAATATGTGAGCACTGAGGTGACGAAACACAAGGGAGAGAAATGTGAGGGTGAGAGGGAATGAGTGAATGAATGAATAATATGTGAGCACTGAGGTGACCAGGCACAAGGGAGAGGAATGTGAGGGTGAGAGGGAATGAGTGAATGAATGAATAATATGTGAGCACTGAGGTGACGAGACACAAGGGAGAGGAATGTGAGGGTGAGAGGGAATGAGTGAATGAATGAATAATATGTGAGCACTGAGGTGACGAGGCACAAGGGAGAGGAATGTGAGGGTGAGAGGGAATTAAGTTATTTTGTCCTTTGCCTCTAACAAGTAGTTCTGTTGTTCTCTAATTCCCAAATAGGCATTAACCCTTTCACAGCTGGATGTGTTCTAAGTCCTCCAGACCAGGCCAGAACCACACACAAGCTGGACCTGTTCTGCTTATGTGTAGAACTTCTTTCTCCTAGTTATGTGTAACTCCCTGAGCCCTGCCCAGAATTTATACCCTGTGATTACAGAGCCCGTTCACGTGTACTCTCCACTCACAGCACGAGTGGTGCTCACATATACTTAAAGGGACAGTATACACTCATTTTCCTTTAACTGCATGTAATAGACACTACTGTAAAGAATAAACGGCACAGATACCGATATAAAAATCCAGTATAAAATGGTTTAAAAACTTACTTAGTATCTCTCAGTTTATCTCTGTTAAATAGGTTACAGGAACACCCACTGCAAGTGGGAAATAAGACCCTCCCCCTTCCTTTGCATATGAAAAGACCCTTTACACAAACAGGAGCAAGCTGGAGTAGGTAGCTGACGGTATTCTCATAAAAATTTGTGGCTTGATTAGGAGTCTGAAAATCAGAGCAATGTTCTTTAAAAATAAGCAAAACTATACATTAAAAAAACAAAAACTTTGTGGGCTATATAAATAGATCATCTACAAAACATTTATGCAAAGAAAAAATGAGTGTATAATGTCCCTTTAACGATATTTCTTCTTGCAGGCCTAGAGCCTTAGGGGTTAGACAACTGCTTCTGTTCAACGTGACTTGTTAAGACAATGAGGGAGTTAAATGGCTGATGTAGACAAAAGGATTTATTCTAAGTGTATAATATATATATAAAAACAAGCTCCAATCAAAAATGAAATGCTCAACGCGTTTCAGCAACAAAATCGTTGTTCCCAAGGGCAGTAAAAATGCTGTGAAAGAGCCATCGTGTATACAACCAAGGAGCAGAACACACACAAGCACTTTACCTTCTGTAAGTACAGATACTTGTAACTATATACAGGGGAATTCCTCGTCATTTTATTCCATGACTTATACTGACTGTACCTGTACAAGCGACATGTCAGTAATAAGACAAACATATTATATTATGTGTGTATATGAATGTATTTATGTGTATGTGTCAGTATGTCTGTGCATATGTATATTGTATATGAATGTATTTATGTGTATGTGTGTGTGTCAGTATGTATGTGCATATGTATGTATGTGTGTATATATGTATGTGTGTGTATGAATGTATTTATGTGTATGTGTGTGTGTCAGTATGTCTGTGCATATGTATGTTGTATATGAATGTATTTATGTGTATGTGTGTGTGTCAGTATGTCTGTGCATATGTATGTTGTATATGAATGTATTTATGTGTATGTGTGTGTGTCAGTATGTATGTGCATATGTATGTTGTATATGAATGTATTTATGTGTATGTGTGTGTGTCAGTATGTATGTGCATATGTATGTTGTATATGAATGTATTTATGTGTATGTGTGTGTGTCAGTATGTCTGTGCATATGTATGTTGTATATGAATGTATTTATGTGTATGTGTGTGTGTCAGTATGTATGTGCATATGTATGTTGTATATGAATGTATTTATGTGTATGTGTGTGTCAGTATGTATGTGCATATGTATGTTGTATATGAATGTATTTATGTGTATGTGTGTTTGTCAGTATGTATGTGCATATGTATGTTGTATATGAATGTATTTATGTGTATGTGTGTGTGTCAGTATGTATGTGCATATGTATGTATGTGTGTGTATATATGTATGTGTGTGTATGAATGTATTTATGTGTGTGTCAGTATGTCTGTGCATATGTATGTATGTATGTGTGTGTGTCAGTATGTATGTGTGTGTCAGTATGTATGTGTGTGCGTATGTATGTGTGTGCATATGTATGTATGTGTGTGTATGAATGTATTTATGTTTATGTGTGTGTGTCAGTATGTCTGTGCATATGTATGTGTGTGTATGAATGTATTTATGTGTATGTATGTGTGTGTATGAATGTATTTATGTGTATGTATGTGTGTGTATGAATGTATTTATGTGTATGTATGTGTGTGTATGAATGTATTTATGTTTATGTGTGTGTGTCAGTATGTCTGTGCATATGTATGTATGTGTGTGTATGAATGTATTTATGTGTATGTATGTGTGTGTATGAATGTATTTATGTGTATGTATGTGTGTGTATGAATGTATTTATGTGTGTGTATGAATGTATTTATGTGTATGTGTGTGTGTATGAATGTATTTATATGTATGTATGTGTGTGTATGAATGTATTTATGTGTATGTATGTGTGTGTATGAATGTATTTATGTGTGTGTATGAATGCATTTATGTGTATGTGTGTGTGTCAGTATGTCTGTGCATATGTATGTATGTGTGTGTATGAATGTATTTATGTGTGTGTCAGTATGTCTGTGCATATGTATGTATGTGTGTGTATGAATGTATTTATGTGTATGTATGTGTGTGTATGAATGTATTTATGTGTATGTATGTGTGTGTATGAATGTATTTATATGTATGTATGTATGAATGTATTTATGTGTATGTATGTGTGTGCATGAATGTATTTATGTGTATGTATGTGTGTGTATGAATGTATTTATGTGTATGTATGTGTGTGTATGAATGTATTTATATGTATGTATGTGTGTGTATGAATGTATTTATGTGTATGTGTGTGTGTGTATGAATGTATTTATGTGTATGTATGTGTGTGTATGAATGTATTTATGTGTATGTATGTGTGTGTATGAATGTATTTATATGTATGTATGTGTGTGTATGAATGTATTTATGTGTATGTATGTGTGTGTATGAATGTATTTATGTGTGTGTATGAATGTATTTATGTGTATGTGTGTGTGTGTATGAATGTATTTATATGTATGTATGTGTGTGTATGAATGTATTTATGTGTGTGTCAGTATGTCTGTGCATATGTATGTATGTATGTATTTATGTGTATGTATGTGTGTGTATGAATGTATTTATGTGTATGTATGTGTGTGTATGAATGTATTTATATGTATGTATGTGTGTGTATGAATATATTTATGTGTATGTATGTGTGTGTATGAATATATTTATGTGTATGTATGTGTGTGTATGAATGTATTTATATGTGTGTATGAATGCATTTATGTGTATGTGTGTGTGTCAGTATGTCTGTGCATATGTATGTATGTGTGTGTATGAATGTATTTATGTGTGTGTCAGTATGTCTGTGCATATGTATGTGTGTGTGTGTATGAATGTATTTATGTGTATGTGTGTGTGTCAGTATGTCTGTGCATATGTATGTATGTGTGTGTATGAATGTATTTATGTGTATGTGTGTGTGTCAGTATGTCTGTGCATATGTATGTATGAATGTATTTATGTGTATGTATGTGTGTGTATGAATGTATTTATGCGTATGTGTGTGTGTGTATGAATGTATTTATGTGTATGTGTGTGTGTCAGTATGTCTGTGCATATGTATGTATGTGTGTGTATGAATGTATTTATGTGTGTGTCAGTATGTCTGTGCATATGTATGTGTGTGTATGAATGTATTTATGTGTATGTGTGTGTGTCAGTATGTCTGTGCATATGTATGTATGTGTGTATATGTGTGTATGTATGTGTGTATATGTGTGTATATGTGTGTATATATGTGTGTATATATGTGTGTATATATGTGTGTGTCAGTATGTCTGTGCATATGTATGTGTGTGTATGAATGTATTTATGTGTATGTGTGTGTGTCAGTATGTCTGTGCATATGTATGTATGTGTGTATATGTGTGTATGTATGTGTGTATATATGTGTATATGTGTGTATATATGTGTGTATATATGTGTGTATATATGTGTGTGTCAGTATGTCTGTGCATATGTATGTATGTGTGTGTATGAATGTATTTATGTGTGTGTCAGTATGTATGTGCATTTGTGTGTATGTGTGTATATATGTATGTATGTATGTATGTATGTATGTACAGTATCTCACAAAAGTGAGTACACACCTCACATTTTTGTAAATATTTTATATCTTTTGATGTGACAACACTGAAGAAATGACACTTTGTTACAATGTAAAATAGTGAGTGTACAGCCTGTATAACGGTGTAAATATTTTATTATATCTTTTCATGTGACAACATTGAAGAAATGACACTTTGCTACAATGTAAAGTAGTGAGTGTACAGCCTGTATAACAGTGTAAATATTTTATTATATCTTTTCATGTGACAACACTGAAGAAATGACACTTTGCTACAATGTAAAGTAGTGAGTGTACAGTCTGTATAACAGTGTAAATATTTTATTATATATTTTCATGTGACAACACTGAAGAAATGACACTTTGCTACAATGTAAAGTAGTGAGTGTACAGCCTGTATAACAATGTAAATATTGTATTATATCTTTTCATGTGACAACACTGAAGAAATGACACTTTACTACAATGTAAAGTAGTGAGTGTACAGCCTGTATAACAGTGTAAATAGTTTATTATATCTTTTCATGTGACAACACTGAAGAAATGACACTTTGCTACAATGTAAAGTAGTGAGTGTACAGCCTGTATAACAGTGTAAATATTTTATTATATCTTTCATGTGACAACACTGAAGAAATGACACTTTGTTACAATGTAAAGTAGTGAGTGTACAGCCTGTATAACAGTGTAAATATTTATTATATCTTTTCATGTGACAACACTGAAGAAATGACACTTTGTTACAATGTAAAGTAGTGAGTGTACAGCCTGTATAACAGTGTAAATATTTGTTATATCTTTTCATGTGACAACACTGAAGAAATGACACTTTGTTACAATGTAAAGTAGTGAGTGTACAGCCTGTATAACAGTGTAAATATTTTATTATATCTTTTCATGTGACAACACTGAAGAAATGACACTTTGTTACAATGTAAAATAGTGAGTGTACAGCCTGTATAACAGTGTAATTTGCTGTCCCCTCAAAATAACTCAACACACACAGCTATTAATGTCTAAACTATTGGTAACAAAAGTGAGTACACCCCTAAGTGGAAATGTGCAAATTGGGCCCAAAGTGTCAATATTTTGTGTGGCCACCATTATTTTCCAGCACTGCCTTCTTGGGCATGGAGTTCACCAGAGCTTCACAGGTTGCCACTGGAATCCTTGTCCACTCCTCCATGACGACATCACGGAGCTGGTGGATGTTAGAGACCTTGCACTCCCCCACCTTCCGCTTGAGGATGCCCCACAGATGCTCAATAGAGTTTAGGTCTGGATATATGCTTGGCCAGTCCACCACCTTTACCCTCAGCTTCTTTAGCAAGGCAGTGGTCGACTTGGAGGTGTGTTTGGGGTCGTTATGTTGGAATACTGCCCTGCGGCCCAGTCTCCGAAGGGAGGGGATCATGCTCTGCTTCAGTATGTCACAGTACATGTTGGCATTAATGGTTCCCTCAATGAACTGTAGCTCCCCTGTGCTGGCAGCCCTCATGCAGGCCAAGACCATGACACTCCCACCACCATGCTTGAATGTAGGCAAGACACACTTGTCTTTGTACTCCTCACCTGGTTGCCGCCACACACGCTTGACACCATTTGAACCAAATAAGTTTTATCTTGGTCTCATTGGACCACAGGATATGGTTCCAGTAATCCATGTCCTTAGTCTGCTTGTCTTCAGCAAACTGTTTGCGGGCTTTATTGTGCATCATCTTTAGAAGAGGCTTTGTTCTGGGATGACAGCCATTCAGACCAATTTGATGCAGTGTGCAGCATATGGTCTGACAGGCTGACCCCCCCCACCCCTTCAACCTCTGCAGCAATGCTGGCAGCACTCATACGTCTATTTCCCAAAGAAAACCTCTGGATATGACACTGAGCAGGTGCACTCAGCTTCTTTGGTCGACCATGGCAAAGCCTGTTCTGAGTGGAACCTGTCCTGTGAAACCACTGTATAATCTTGCCCACCGTGCTGCAGCTCAGTTTCAGGGTCTTGGCAATCTTCTTATAGCCTAGGCCATCTTTATGTAGAGCAACAATTCTCTTTTTCAGATCCTCAGAGAGTTCTTTGCCATGAGGTGCCATGTTGAACTTCCAGTGACCAGTATGAGAGAGTGTGAGAGCGATAACACCAAATTTAACACACCTGCTCCCCATTCACACCTGAGACCTTGTGACACTAACGAGTCACATGACACCGGGGAGGGTAAATGGCTAATTGGGCCCAATTTGGACATTTCCACTTAGGGGTGTACTCACTTTTGTTGCCAACGGTTTAGACATTAATGGCTGTGTGTTGAGTTATGTTGAGGGGACAGCAAATTTACACTGTTATACAGGCTGTACACTCACTACTTTACATTGTTATACAGGCTGTACACTCACTACTTTACATTGTTATACAGGCTGTACACTCACTACTTTACACTGTTATACAGGCTGTACACTCACTACTTTACATTGTTATACAGGCTGTACACTCACTACTTTACATTGTAACAAAGTGTCATTTCTTCAGTGTTGTCACATGAAAGATATAATAAAATATTTACACAGTTATACAGGCTGTACACTCACTACTTTACATTGTAACAAAGTGTCATTTATTCAGTGTTGTCACATGAAAACATATAATAAAATATTTACAAAAATGTGAGGGGTGTACTCACTGTTGTGAGATACTATATATGTCAATATGTCTGTGTATATGTATGTATGTATGTATATGTGTGTGTGTGTGTATATATATATATATATATATATATATATATATATATATATATATATATATATATATATATATATATATACATACATATACATATATATATATATATATATATATATATATATATATATATATATATATATATATATATATATATATATATATATATATATATATATATATATACACACAGGGAGTGCAGAATTATTAGGCAAGTTGTATTTTTGAGGATTAATTTTATTATTGAACAACAACCATGTTCTCAATGAACCCAAAAAACTCATTAATATCAAAGCTGAATAGTTTTGGAAGTAGTTTTTAGTTTGTTTTTAGTTATAGCTATTTTAGGGGGATATCTGTGTGTGCAGGTGACTATTACTGTGCATAATTATTAGGCAACTTAACAAAAAACAAATATATACCCATTTCAATTATTTATTTTTACCAGTGAAACCAATATAACATCTCAACATTCACAAATATACATTTCTGACATTCAAAAACAAAACAAAAACAAATCAGTGACCAATATAGCCACCTTTCTTTGCAAGGACACTCAAAAGCCTGCCATCCATGGATTCTGTCAGTGTTTTGATCTGTTCACCATCAACATTGCGTGCAGCAGCAACCACAGTCTTCCAGACACTGTTCAGAGAGGTGTACTGTTTTCCCTCCTTGTAAATCTCACATTTGATGATGGACCACAGGTTCTCAATGGGGTTCAGATCAGGTGAACAAGGAGGCCATGTCATTAGATTTTCTTCTTTTATACCCTTTCTTGCCAGCCACGCTGTGGAGTACTTGGACGCGTGTGATGGAGCATTGTCCTGCATGAAAATCATGTTTTTCTTGAAGGATGCAGACTTCTTCCTGTACCACTGTTTGAAGAAGGTGTCTTCCAGAAACTGGCAGTAGGACTGGGAGTTGAGCTTGACTCCAACCTCAACCCAAAAAGGCACCACAAGCTCATCTTTGATGATACCAGCCCAAACCAGTACTCCACCTCCACCTTGCTGGCGTCTGAGTCGGACTGGAGCTCTCTGCCCTTTACCAATCCAGCCACGGGCCCATCCATCTGGCCCATCAAGACTCACTCTCATTTCATCAGTCCATAAAACCTTAGAAAAATCAGTCTTGAGATATTTCTTGGCCCAGTCTTGACGTTTCAGCTTGTGTGTCTTGTTCAGTGGTGGTCGTCTTTCAGCCTTTCTTACCTTGGCCATGTCTCTGAGTATTGCACACCTTGTGCTTTTGGGCACTCCAGTGATGTTGCAGCTCTGAAATATGGCCAAACTGGTGGCAAGTGGCATCTTGGCAGCTGCACGCTTGACTTTTCTCAGTTCATGGGCAGTTATTTTGCGCCTTGGTTTTTCCACACGCTTCTTGTGACCCTGTTGACTATTTTGAATGAAACGCTTGATTGTTCGATGATCACGCTTCAGAAGCTTTGCAATTTTAAGAGTGCTGCATCCCTCTGCAAGATATCTCACTATTTTTGACTTTTCTGAGCCTGTCAAGTCCTTCTTTTGACCCATTTTGCCAAAGGAAAGGAAGTTGCCTAATAATTATGCACACCTGATATAGGGTGTTGATGTCATTAGACCACACCCCTTCTCATTACAGAGATGCACATCACCTAATATGCTTAATTGGTAGTAGGCTTTCGAGCCTATACAGCTTGGAGTAAGACAACATGCATAAAGAGGATAATGTGGTCAAAATACTCATTTGCCTAATAATTCTGCACTCCCTGTATATATATATATATATATACCTAATAATTCTGCACTCCCTGTATATATATATATATATATATATATATATATATATATATATATATATATATATATATATATATATATGTATATGTGTGTGTGTGTATATATATATATATATATATATATATATATATATATATATATATATGTGTGTGTGTGTGTGTGTGTGTATGCATGTATATATAAATTGTGTATGTATATAACTAAAGATTGGAAATCCAGTAAAACATTGCCTTATAGCAGCAGCTCACTTTATTGTTAGTAGCCACAGATGAGGTGCATTCGTTGTATTTGGTTGATGTATATTGTGCAGCATATAATACACTTACTGCGTCTCACAACTCATGACTATGTACTATGTATAGAATATAATGTACTGTATGACACCTCTACACACTTATTAACACCCATCTGTCACTTTACAGGTCAATCTTGTCACTCTTTAACCCTATTTATGCTGAATTCATTCCAGCTAAATAAATCACAAAATGATAAGCTTGGAAAGAAAATAAGTGTCTGTGAGTACTGGTACCCAAGAGCTTACAATCTATACATATATATGCAGTATGTGAGAGGTCTGTATACCGAGGGCAGGTCATACGTAACAAAAAGAAATCATGTGCAGCTTCTACAGGGTTATACGTGAGAATTCCTCACTTGCAGATCTAATACATTTATTACACACCCAGCAGCGCTCGTGCACTTTACACTTATATCTGGCACTCACAGCCTCTCTCTTCCCTCCCTGCTATAAAGTTAGAGTGTAAGCTCTTCAGCATAGGGGCGCCATACGCTCGGTGTTCCTTTTAAGTTAGCATTCACTTACAACCTTATTATAGTTATTATTACAACTGTAAAAAAGTGTTGTACACACAGGCAGTGCTATACAAATAAAAATACATAGATACAATAGATACACTGTCTTAGCCTGTCCTGTTCACCCTACAGTAGATATACTCTGATTTAGCCTTTCCTGATAATGAGCAGACAACTAAGCACTAGTCCTGCCTCTAGCATGAGCCAGTCCTGATAACACAAGATTATACAAAACAGGACTGGTTTAAACTGTCACAGTGTCTAACTTCCACTACAAGCTATTCAATTCCACTTGTGTATCAGTAATTGCACTTACATAGAGCTGTACAGAAAAGCTTACACTTTATAACCAATACAATAATATATAGGGCATCAGCTGGGCACTGTTAGGTTACCAGCTGTGCCACCAAGACTTGCCCAACACTGACACCAGCTCTGACCCCTGCAAACTCCAGCACAGGAGCCAGAGAACTTGCCCAGAGCCCCCTGCCAGTGTGGCTAATGTCACCTGGGCACAGTGTCAGCATTTGCCATCTCAGTGGGCACAGATATAGATATAAAGTTTAGGCCGTACCTTGGCAGGTGTGGGATGAACTCTCTCCGTCTCTGTGTCTCTCTCTCTCTGTGCTTCTGTCTCTTCCTGGATTTCCCCCTCCCTAACAGATTCCTGACTCACTCAGGCACCTCAGGGAAAGAAGAAAAAAAGGACACTAGCTCCACCCCAGACTCAGAGAGAAACTGGCAGAGCTGTGTTTGTAAAACTCTTGTCAGATAAGACAACATTCCATAGTGTGACCCACCCACCCTCCTCCCCCACCCAGCTCCTCACACCTTATTGTGCCTGCTGTGAGCTGTACAGTACTACAGTGTTATCTGTGATGTGCCAACAGACTACACAGTGCTGTACAGGGGTATAATACATAGTGTGACCCACCCACCCTCCTCCCCCACCCAGCTCCTCACACCTTATTGTGCCTGTAAGCTGTACACTACACAGTGTACAGTGTTATCTGTGATGTGCCAACAGACTGCACAGTGCTGTACTGGGGTATAATACATAGTGTGACCCACCCACCCTCCTCCCCCACCCAGCTCCTCACACCTTATTGTGCCTGTGAGCTGTACACTACACAGTGTACAGTGTTATCTGTGATGTGCCAACAGACTGCACAGTGCTGTACAGGGGTATAATACATAGTGTGACCCACCCACCCTCCTCCCCCACCCAGCTCCTCACACCTTATTGTGCCTGTGAGCTGTACAGTACTACAGTGTTATCTGTGATGTGCCAACAGACTACACAGTGCTGTACAGGGGTATAATACATAGTGTGACCCACCCACTATCCTCCCTCACCCAGCTCCTCACACCTTATTGTGCCTGCTGTGAGCTGTACAGTGTACCTTGTAATGTGCCAACAGACTACACAGTGCTGTACAGGGGTATAATACATAGTGTGACCCACCCCTCCCCTCCTCCCCCACCCAGCTCCTCACACCTTATTGTGCCTGTGAGCTGTACACTACACAGTGTACAGTGTTATCTGTGATGTGCCAACAGACTACACAGTGCTGTACAGGGGTATAATACATAGTGTGACCCACCCACTATCCTCCCCCACCCAGCTCCTCACACCTTATTGTGCCTGTGAGCTGTACACTACACAGTGTACAGTGTTATCTGTGATGTGCCAACAGACTACACAGTGCTGTACAGGGGTATAATACATAGTGTGTCCCACCAACCCTCCCCTCCTCCCTCACTCAGCTCCTCACACCTTATTGTGCCTGTCAGCTGTACACTACACAGTGTACAGTGTTATCTGTGATGTGCCAACAGACTACACAGTGCTGTACAGGGGTATAATACATAGTGTGACCCACCCCTCCTCCCCCACCCAGCTCCTCACACCTTATTGTGCCTGTGAGCTGTACAGTGTTATCTGTGATGTGCCAACAGACTACACAGTGCTGTACAGGGGTATAATACATAGTGTGACCCACCCACCCTCCTCCCCCACCCAGCTCCTCACACCTTATTGTGCCTGTGAGCTGTACACTACACAGTGTACAGTGTTATCTGTGATGTGCCAACAGACTACACAGTGCTGTACAGGGGTATAATACATAGTGTGTCCCACCAACCCTCCCCTCCTCCCTCACCCAGCTCCTCACACCTTATTGTGCCTGTGAGCTGTACAGTGTTATCTGTGATGTGCCAACAGACTACACAGTGCTGTACAGGGGTATAATACATACTGTGACCCACCCTCCCCTCCTCCCCCACCCAGCTCCTCACACCTTATTGTGCCTGTGAGCTGTACACTACACAGTGTACAGTGTTATCTGTGATGTGCCAACAGACTACACAGTGCTGTACAGGGGTATAATACATAGTGTGTCCCACCAACCCTCCTCCCCCACCCAGCTCCTCACACCTTATTGTGCCTGCTGTGAGCTGTACAGTGTACCTTGTAATGTGCCAACAGACTACACAGTGCTGTACAGGGGTATAATACATAGTGTGACCCACACCTCCTCCCCCTCCTCCCTCACCCAGCTCCTCACACCTTATTGTGCCTGTGAGCTGTACAGTGTACCTTGTAATGTGCCAACAGAACAGACTACACAGTGCTGTACAGGGGTATAATACATAGTGTGACCCACACCTCCTCCCCCTCCTCCCTCACCCAGCTCCTCACACCTTATTGTGCCTGTGAGCTGTACAGTGTTATCTGTGATGTGCCAACAGACTACACAGTGCTGTACAGGGGTATAATACATAGTGTGACCCACCCACCCCTCCTCCCCCACCCAGCTCCTCACACCTGATTGTGCCTGTGAGCTGTACAGTGTACCTTGTAATGTGCCAACAGACTACACAGTGCTGTACAGGGGTATAATACATAGTGTGACCCACACCTCCTCCCCCTCCTCCCTCACCCAGCTCCTCACACCTTATTGTGCCTGTGAGCTGTACAGTGTTATCTGTGATGTGCCAACAGACTACACAGTGCTGTACAGGGGTTTAATACATAGTGTGACCCACCCACCCTCCTCCCCCACCCAGCTCCTCACACCTTATTGTGCCTGTGAGCTGTACACTACAGAGTGTACAGTGTTATCTGTGATGTGCCAACAGACTGCACAGTGCTGTACAGGGGTATAATACATAGTGTGACCCACCAACCCCCCCCCCTCCTCCCCCACCCAGCTCCTCACACCTTATTGTGCCTGTGAGCTGTACACTACACAGTGTACAGTGTTATCTGCGATGTGCCAACAGACTACACAGTGCTGTACAGGGGTATAATACATAGTGTGACCCACCCACCTTCCTCCCCCACCCAGCTCCTCACACCTTATTGTGCCTGCTGTGAGCTGTACAGTGTACCTTGTAATGTGCCAACAGACTACACAGTGCTGTACAGGGGTATAATACATATAGTGTGACCCACCCACCCTCCTCCCCCACCCAGCTCCTCACACCTTATTGTGCCTGTGAGCTGTACACTACACAGTGTACAGTGTTATCTGTGATGTGCCAACAGACTACACAGTGCTATACAGGGGTATAATACATATCATAGTGTGTCCCACCAACCCCTCCTCCCCCACCCAGCTCCTCACACCTTATTGTGCCTGTGAGCTGTACACTACACAGTGTACAGTGTTATCTGTGATGTGCCAACAGACTACACAGTGCTGTACAGGGGTATAATACATAGTGTGTCCCACCAACCCTCCCCTCCTCCCTCACCCAGCTCCTCACACCTTATTGTGCCTGTGAGCTGTACACTACACAGTGTACAGTGTTATCTGTGATGTGCCAACAGACTACACAGTGCTGTACAGGGGTATAATACATAGTGTGACCCACCCCTCCTCCCCCACCCAGCTCCTCACACCTTATTGTGCCTGTGAGCTGTACAGTGTACCTTGTATTTTGCCAACAGACTACACAGTGCTGTACAGGGGTATAATACATAGACTGGCACACAAGGATCATATAGTGCTGTTGCCTACAGAGCTTACAGTGTAATAGCTAGTTATTATTTATCTGTAATGTGCCAGCAGATGATTGCACAGCACTGTACAGGGGGTACAATACATAGACTGGCACACAAGGATCATATAGGGCTGTTACCTACAGAGCTTACAGTCTAATAGCTAGTTATTATTTATCTGTAATGTGCCAGCAGATTGCACAGCGCTGTACAGGGGGTACAATACATAGACTGGCACACAAGGATCACACAGTGCTGTTGCCTACAGAGCTTACAGTGTAATAGCTAGTTATTATTTATCTGTAATGTGCCAACAGATTGCACAGTGCTGTTCAAGGGGTATAATACATAAACTGGCACACAAGGATCATATAGGGCTGTTGCCTACAGAGCTTACAGTCTAATAGCTTACAGTCTAATAGCTAGTTATTATTTATCTGTAATGTGCCAACAGATTGCACAGCGCTGTACAGGGGGTACAATACATAGACCGGCACACAAGGATCACACAGTGCTGTTGCCTACAGATCTTACAGTCTAATAGCTAGTTATTATTTATCTGTAATGTGCCAACAGACTGCACAGCACTGTACAGGGGGTACAATACATAGACTGGCACACAAGGGTCATATAGTGCTATTACCTACAGAGCTTACAGTCTAATAGCTAGTTATTATTTATCTGTAATGTGCCAGCAGACTGCACAGCGCTGTACAGGGGGTACAATACATAGACTGGCACACAAGGATAATATAGTGCTGTTGCCTACAGAGCTTACAGTCTAATAGCTATTTATTATTTATATGAAATGTGCCAGCAGATTGCACAGCACTGTACAGGGGGTATAATACATAGACTGGCACACAAGGATCACACAGTGCTGTTACCCACAGAGCTTACAGTCTAATAGCTAGTTATTATTTATCTGTAATGTGCCAGCAGATTGCACAGCGCTGTACAGGGGGTACAATACATAGACTGGCACATAAGCGTCATATAGTGCTGTTACCTACAGAGCTTACAGTCTAATAGCTAGTTATTATTTATCTGTAATGTGCCAACAGATTGCACAGCGCTGTACAGGAGGTACAATACATAGACTGGCACACAAGGGTCATATAGTGCTGTTACCTACAGAGCTTACAGTCTAATAGCTAGTTATTATTTATCTGTAATGTGCCAACAGATTGCACAGCGCTGTACAGGGGGTATAGTACATAAACTGGCACACAAGGATCATATAGGGCTGTTACCTACAGAGCTTACAGTCTAATAGCTAGTTATTATTTATCTGTAATGTGCCAACAAATTGTACAGCGCTGTACAGGGGGTACAATACATAGACTGGCACACAAGGATTACGCAGTGCTGTTACCTACAGAGCTTACAGTCTAATAGCTAGTTATTATTTATCTGTAATGTGCCAGCAGATTGCACAGCGCTGTACAGGGGGTATAATACATAGACTAGCACACATGGATCACACAGTGATGTTACCTACAGAGCTTACAGTCTAATAGCTAGTTATTATTTATCTGTAATGTGCCAACAGATTGCACAGCGCTGTACAGGGGGTATAATACATAGACCGGCACACAAGGATCACACAGTGCTGTTACCTACAGAGCTTACAGTCTAATAGCTAGTTATTATTTATCTGTAATGTGCCAGCAGATTGCACAGCGCTGTACAGGGGGTATAATACATAGACCGGCACACAAGGATTATGCAGTGCTGTTACCTACAGAGCTTACAGTCTAATAGCTGGTTATTATTTATCTGTAATGTGCTAACAGATTGCACAGCGCTGTACAGAGGGTATAATACATAGACCGGCACACAAGGATCGCACAGTGCTGTTACCTACAGAGCTTACAGTCTAATAGCTAGTTATTATTTATCTGTAATGTGCAAGCAGATTGCACAGCACTGTACAGGGGGTACAATACATAGACTGGCACACATGGATCACACAGTGCTGTTGCCTACAGAGCTCACAGTCTAATAGCTAGTTATTATTTATCTGTATTGTGCCAACAGATTGCACAGCGCTGTACAGGGGGTATAATACATAGACTGGCACACAAGGATCGCACAGTGCTGTTACCTACAGAGCTTACAGTCTAATAGCTAGTTATTATTTATCTGTAATGTGCCAGCAGATTGCACAGCGCTGTACAGGGGGTATAATACATAGACTGGCACACAAGGATCGCACAGTGCTGTTACCTACAGAGCTTACAGTCTAATAGCTAGTTATTATTTATCTGTAATGTGCCAGCAGATTGCACAGCGCTGTACAGGGGGTATAATACATAGACTGGCACACAAGGTTCACACAGTGCTGTTACCTACAGAGCTTACAGTCTAATAGCTAGTTATTATTTCTCTGTAATGTGCCAGCAGATTGCACAGCGCTGTACAGGGGGTACAATACATAGACTGGCACATAAGCGTCATATAGTGCTGTTACCTACAGAGCTTACAGTCTAATAGCTAGTTATTATTTATCTGTAATGTGCCAACAGATTGCACAGCGCTGTACAGGAAGGGTACAATACATAGACTGGCACACAAGGATCACACAGTGCTGTTACCTACAGAGCTTACAGTCTAATAGCTAGTTATTATTTATCTGTAATGTGCCAGCAGATTGCACAGCGCTGTACAGGGGGTACAATACATAGCCGGGCACACAAGGATCATATAGTGCTGTTACCTACAGAGCTTACAGTCTAATAGCTAGTTATTATTTATCTGTAATGTGCCAGCAGATTGCACAGCGCTGTACAGGGGATACAATACATAGACTGGCACACAAGGATCATATAGTGCTGTTACCTACAGAGCTTACAGTCTAATAGCTAGTTATTATTTATCTGTAATGTGCCAGCAGATTGCACAGCGCTGTACAGGGGATACAATACATAGACTGGCACACAAGGATCATATAGGGCTGTTACCTACAGAGCTTACAGTCTAATAGCTAGTTATTATTTATCTGTAATGTGCAAGCAGATTGCACAGCACTGTACAGGGGGTACAATACATAGACTGGCACACAAGGATCACACAGTGCTGTTGCCTACAGAGCTTACAGTCTAATAGCTAGTTATTATTTATCTGTATTGTGCCAACAGATTGCACAGCGCTGTACAGGGGGTATAATACATAGACTGGCACACAAGGATCGCACAGTGCTGTTACCTACAGAGCTTACAGTCTAATAGCTAGTTATTATTTATCTGTAATGTGCCAGCAGATTGCACAGCGCTGTACAGGGGGTATAATACAAAGACTGGCACACAAGGTTCACACAGTGCTGTTACCTACAGAGCTTACAGTCTAATAGCTAGTTATTATTTATCTGTAATGTGCCAGCAGATTGCACAGCGCTGTACAGGGGGTACAATACATAGACTGGCACATAAGCGTCATATAGTGCTGTTACCTACAGAGCTTACAGTCTAATAGCTAGTTATTATTTATCTGTAATGTGCCAACAGATTGCACAGCGCTGTACAGGAAGGGTACAATACATAGACTGGCACACAAGGATCACACAGTGCTGTTACCTACAGAGCTTACAGTCTAATAGCTAGTTATTATTTATCTGTAATGTGCCAGCAGATTGCACAGCGCTGTACAGGGGATACAATACATAGACTGGCACACAAGGATCATATAGGGCTGTTACCTACAGAGCTTACAGTCTAATAGCTAGTTATTATTTATCTGTAATGTGCCAGCAGATTGCACAGCGCTGTACAGGGGGTATAATACATAGACCGGCACACAAGGATCACACAGTGCTGTTGCCTACAGAGCTTACAGTCTAATAGCTAGTTATTATTTATATGTAATGTGCCAACAGATTGCACTGCGCTGTACAGGGGTACAATACATAGACTGACACAAAAGGGTCATATAGTGCTGTTACCTACAGAGCTTACAGTCTAATAGCTAGTTATTATTTATCTGTAATGTGCCAACAGACTGCACAGCTCTGTACAGGGGGTACAATACATAGACTGGCACACAAGGATCACACAGTGCTGTTACCTACAGAGCTTACAGTCTAATAGCTAGTTATTTATCTGTAATGTGCCAGCAGATTGCACAGTGCTGTACAGGGGGTACAATACATAGACTGGCACACAAGGATCATATAGTGCTGTTGCCTACAGAGCTTACAGTCTAATAGCTAGTTATTATTTATCTGTAATGTGCCAACAGATTGCACAGCGCTGTACAGGGGGTATAATACATAGACTGGCACACAAGGATCACACAGTGCTGTTACCTACAGAGCTTACAGTCTAATAGCTAGTTATTATTTATCTGTAATGTGCCAGCAGATTGCACAGCGCTGTACAGGGGGTACAATACATAGACTGGCACACAAAGATCATATAGTGCTGTTACCTACAGAGCTTACAGTCTAATAGCTAGTTATTATTTATCTGTAATGTGCCAGCAGATTGCACAGCGCTGTACAGGGGGTACAATACATAGACTGGCACACAAAGATCATATAGTGCTGTTACCTACAGAGCTTACAGTCTAATAGCTATTTATTATTTATCTGTAATGTGCCAGCAGATTGCACAGCGCTGTACAGGGGGTATAATACATAGACTAGCACACATGGATCACACAGTGATGTTACCTACAGAGCTTACAGTCTAATAGCTAGTTATTATTTATCTGTAATGTGCCAGCAGATTGCACAGCGCTGTACAGGGGGTATAATACATAGACTGGCACACAAGGATCGCACAGTGCTGTTACCTAGAGAGCTTACAGTCTAATAGCTAGTTATTATTTATCTGTAATGTGCCAGCAGATTGCACAGCGCTGTACAGGGGGTATAATACAAAGACTGGCACACAAGGTTCACACAGTGCTGTTACCTACAGAGCTTACAGTCTAATAGCTAGTTATTATTTATCTGTAATGTGCCAGCAGATTGCACAGCGCTGTACAGGGGGTACAATACATAGACTGGCACATAAGCGTCATATAGTGCTGTTACCTACAGAGCTTACAGTCTAATAGCTAGTTATTATTTATCTGTAATGTGCCAACAGATTGCACAGCGCTGTACAGGAAGGGTACAATACATAGACTGGCACACAAGGATCACACAGTGCTGTTACCTACAGAGCTTACAGTCTAATAGCTAGTTATTATTTATCTGTAATGTGCCAGCAGATTGCACAGCGCTGTACAGGGGATACAATACATAGACTGGCACACAAGGATCATATAGGGCTGTTACCTACAGAGCTTACAGTCTAATAGCTAGTTATTATTTATCTGTAATGTGCCAGCAGATTGCACAGCGCTGTACAGGGGGTATAATACATAGACCGGCACACAAGGATCACACAGTGCTGTTGCCTACAGAGCTTACAGTCTAATAGCTAGTTATTATTTATATGTAATGTGCCAACAGATTGCACTGCGCTGTACAGGGGTACAATACATAGACTGACACAAAAGGGTCATATAGTGCTGTTACCTACAGAGCTTACAGTCTAATAGCTAGTTATTATTTATCTGTAATGTGCCAACAGACTGCACAGCTCTGTACAGGGGGTACAATACATAGACTGGCACACAAGGATCACACAGTGCTGTTACCTACAGAGCTTACAGTCTAATAGCTAGTTATTTATCTGTAATGTGCCAGCAGATTGCACAGTGCTGTACAGGGGGTACAATACATAGACTGGCACACAAGGATCATATAGTGCTGTTGCCTACAGAGCTTACAGTCTAATAGCTAGTTATTATTTATCTGTAATGTGCCAACAGATTGCACAGCGCTGTACAGGGGGTATAATACATAGACTGGCACACAAGGATCACACAGTGCTGTTACCTACAGAGCTTACAGTCTAATAGCTAGTTATTATTTATCTGTAATGTGCCAGCAGATTGCACAGCGCTGTACAGGGGGTACAATACATAGACTGGCACACAAAGATCATATAGTGCTGTTACCTACAGAGCTTACAGTCTAATAGCTAGTTATTATTTATCTGTAATGTGCCAGCAGATTGCACAGCGCTGTACAGGGGGTATAATACATAGACTAGCACACATGGATCACACAGTGATGTTACCTACAGAGCTTACAGTCTAATAGCTAGTTATTATTTATCTGTAATGTGCCAACAGATTGCACAGCGCTGTACAGGGCGTATAATACATAGACTGGCACACAAGGATCACACAGTGCTGTTACCTACAGAGCTTACAGTCTAATAGCTAGTTATTATTTATCTGTAATGTGCAAGCAGATTGCACAGCGCTGTACAGGGGGTATAATACATAGACCGGCACACAAGGATTACGCAGTGCTGTTACCTACAGAGCTTACAGTTTAATAGCTGGTTATTATTTATCTGTAATGTGCTAACAGATTGCACAGCGCTGTACAGAGGGTATAATACATAGACCGGCACGCAAGGATCGCACAGTGCTGTTACCTACAGAACTTACAGTCTAATAGCTAGTTATTATTTATCTGTAATGTGCAAGCAGATTGCACAGCACTGTACAGGGGGTACAATACATAGACTGGCACACAAGGATCACACAGTGCTGTTGCCTACAGAGCTTACAGTCTAATAGCTAGTTATTATTTATCTGTATTGTGCCAACAGATTGCACAGCGCTGTACAGGGGGTATAATACATAGACTGGCACACAAGGATCGCACAGTGCTGCTACCTACAGAGCTTACAGTCTAATAGCTAGTTATTATTTATCTGTATTGTGCCAACAGATTGCACAGCGCTGTACAGGGGGTATAATGCATAGACTGGCACACAAGGATCACACAGTGCTGTTGCCTACAGAGCTTACAGTCTAATAGCTAGTTATTATTTATCTGTAATGTGCCAACAGATTGCACAGCGCTGTACAGGGGGTACAATACATAGACTGGCACACAAGGATCACACAGTGCTGTTGCCTACAGAGCTTACAGTCTAATAGCTAGTTATTATTTATCTGTAATGTGCCAACAGATTGCACAGCGCTGTACAGGGGGTACAATACATAGACTGGCACACAAGGATCATATAGTGCTGTTACCTACAGAGCTTACAGTCTAATAGCTAGTTATTATTTATCTGTAATGTGCCAACAGATTGCACAGCGCTGTACAGGGGGTACAATACATAGACTGGCACACAAGGATCACACAGTGCTGTTACCTACAGAGCTTACAGTCTAATAGCTAGTTATTATTTATCTGTAATGTGCCAACAGATTGCACAGCGCTGTACAGGGGGTATAATACATAGACTGGCACACAAGGATTACGCAGTGCTGTTACCTACAGAGCTTACAGTCTAATAGCTAGTTATTATTTATCTGTAATGTGCCAGCAGATTGCACAGCGCTGTACAGGGGGTACAATACATAGACTGGCACACAAGGATCACACAGTGCTGTTACCTACAGAGCTTACAGTCTAATAGCTAGTTATTATTTATCTGTAATGTGCCAACAGATTGCACAGCGCTGTACAGGGGGTATAATACATAGACTGGCACACAAGGATCACACAGTGCTGTTACCTACAGAGCTTACAGTCTAATAGCTAGTTATTATTTATCTGTAATGTGCCAGCAGATTGCACAGCGCTGTACAGGGGGTACAATACATAGACTGGCACACAAGGATCATATAGGGCTGTTACCTACAGAGCTTACAGTCTAATAGCTAGTTATTAATTTATCTGTAATGTGCCAGCAGATTGCACAGCGCTGTACAGGGGGTATAATACATAGACCGGCACACAAGGATTACGCAGTGCTGTTACCTACAGAGCTTACAGTCTAATAGCTAGTTATTATTTATCTGTAATGTGCCAGCAGATTGCACAGCGCTGTACAGGGGTATAATACATAGACTGGCACACAAGGATCATATAGTGCTGTTACCTACAGAGCTTACAGTCTAATAGCTAGTTATTATTTATCTGTAATGTGCCAGCAGATTGCACAGCGCTGTACAGGGGGTATAATACATAGACCGGCACACAAGGATCACACAGTGCTGTTACCTACAGAGCTTACAGTCTAATAGCTAGTTATTATTTATCTGTAATGTGCCAGCAGATTGCACAGCGCTGTACAGGGGGTACAATACATAGACCAGCACACAAGGATTACACAGTGCTGTTACCTACAGAGCTTACAGTCTAATAGCTAGTTATTATTTATCTGTAATGTGCCAGCAGATTGCACAGCGCTGTACAGGGGGTACAATACATAGACCAGCACACAAGGATCATATAGTCCTGTTACCTACAGAGCTTACAGTCTAATAGCTAGTTATTATTTATCCGTAATGTGCCAACAGATTGCACAGCGCTGTACAGGGGGTACAATACATAGACTGGCACATAAGCGTCATATAGTGCTGTTACCTACAGAGCTTACAGTCTAATAGCTAGTTATTATTTATCTGTAATGTGCCAGCAGATTGCACAGCGCTGTACAGGGGGTACAATACATAGACTGGCACACAAGGATCATATAGTGCTGTTACCTACAGAGCTTACAGTCTAATAGCTAGTTATTTATCTGTAATGTGCCAGCAGATTGCACAGCGCTGTACAGGGGGTACAATACATAGACTGGCACACAAGGATCACACAGTGCTGTTACCTACAGAGCTTACAGTCTAATAGCAAGTTATTATTTATCTGTAATGTGCCAACAGACTGCACAGCACTGTACAGGGGGTACAATACATAGACTGGCACACAAGGATAATATAGTGCTGTTGCCTACAGAGTTTACAGTCTAATAGCTAGTTATTATTTATCTGTAATGTGCTAGCAGATTGCACAGCGCTGTACAGAGGGTATAATACATAGACTGGCACACAAGGATCACACAGTGCTGTTACCTACAGAGCTTACAGTCTAATAGCTAGTTATTATTTATCTGTAATGTGCTAACAGATTGCACAGCGCTGTACAGGGGGTACAATACATAGACCGGCACACAAGGATCACACAGTGCTGTTGCCTACAGAGCTTACAGTCTAATAGCTAGTTATTATTTATCTGTAATGTGCCAACAGACTGCACAGCACTGTACAGGGGGTACAATACATAGATCGGCACACAAGGGTCACACAGTGCTGTTACCTACAGAGCTTACAGTCTAATAGCTAGTTATTATTTATCTGTAATGTGCCAACAGACTGCACAGCACTGTACAGGGGGTACAATACATAGACTGGCACACAAGGATCACACAGTGCTGTTACCTACAGAGCTTACAGTCTAATAGCTAGTTATTATTTATCTGTAATGTGCCAACAGACTGCACAGCACTGTACAGGGGGTACAATACATAGACTGGCACACAAGGATCACACAGTGCTGTTACCTACAGAGCTTACAGTCTAATAGCTAGTTATTATTTATCTGTAATGTGCCAACAGATTGCACAGCGCTGTACAGGGGGTATAATACATAGACTGGCACACAAGGATCATATAGTGCTGTTACCTACAGAGCTTACAGTCTAATAGCTAGTTATTATTTATCTGTAATGTGCCAGCAGATTGCACAGCGCTGTACAGGGGGTATAATACATAGACTGGCACACAAGGGTCATATAGTGCTGTTACCTACAGAGCTTACAGTCTAATAGCTAGTTATTATTTATCTGTAATGTGCCAACAGATTGCACAGCACTGTACAGGGGGTACAATACATAGACTGGCACACAAGGATCATATAGTGCTGTTACCTACAGAGCTTACAGTCTAATAGCTAGTTATTATTTATCTGTAATGTGCCAGCAGATTGCACAGGGCTGTACAGGGAGTACAATACATAGACTGGCACACAAGGATCATATAGGGCTGTTACCTACAGAGCTTACAGTCTAATAGCTAGTTATTATTTATCTGTAATGTGCCAGCAGATTGCACAACGCTGTACAGGGGGTATAATACATAGACTGGCACACAAGGATCACACAGTGCTGTTACCTACAGAGCTTACAGTCTAATAGCTAGTTATTATTTATCTGTAATGTGCCAGCAGATTGCACAGCGCTGTACAGGGGGTACAATACATAGACTGGCACATAAGCGTCATATAGTGCTGTTACCTACAGAGCTTACAGTCTAATAGCTAGTTATTATTTATCTGTAATGTGCCAGCAGATTGCACAGCACTGTACAGGGGGTATAATACATAGACTGGCACATAAGCGTCATATAGTGCTGTTACCTACAGAGCTTACAATCTAATAGCTAGTTATTAGTTATCTGTAATGTGCCAGCAGATTGCACAGCACTGTACAGGGGGTACAATACATAGACTGGCACACAAGGATCATATAGTGCTGTTACCTACAGAGCTTACAGTCTAATAGCTAGTTATTATTTATCTGTAATGTGCCAGCAGATTGCACAGTGCTGTACAGGGGGTACAATACATAGACTGGCACACAAGGTTCACACAGTGCTGTTACCTACAGAGCTTACAGTCTAATAGCTAGTTATTATTTATCTGTAATGTGCCAGCAGATTGCACAGCGCTGTACAGGGGGTACAATACATAGACTGGCACACAAGGATTACGCAGTGCTGTTACCTACAGAGCTTACAGTCTAATAGCTAGTTATTATTTATCTGTAATGTGCCAACAGATTGCACAGCGCTGTACAGGGGGTATAATATATAGACTGGCACACAAGGATCATATAATGCTGTTACCTACAGAGCTTACAGTCTAATAGCTAGTTATTATTTATCTGTAATGTGCCAGCAGATTGCACAGCGCTGTACAGGGGATACAATACATAGACTGGCACACAAGGATCATATAGGGCTGTTACCTACAGAGCTTACAGTCTAATAGCTAGTTATTATTTATCTGTAATGTGCCAACAGATTGCACAGCGCTGTACAGGAAGGGTACAATACATAGGCTGGCACACAAGGATCATATAGGGCTGTTACCTACAGAGCTTACAGTCTAATAGCTAGTTATTATTTATCTGTAATGTGCCAGCAGATTGCACAGCGCTGTACAGGGGGTATAATACATAGACCGGCACACAAGGATCACACAGTGCTGTTGCCTACAGAGCTTACAGTCTAATAGCTAGTTATTATTTATATGTAATGTGCCAACAGATTGCACTGCGCTGTACAGGGGTACAATACATAGACTGACACAAAAGGGTCATATAGTGCTGTTACCTACAGAGCTTACAGTCTAATAGCTAGTTATTATTTATCTGTAATGTGCCAACAGACTGCACAGCGCTGTACAGGGGGTACAATACATAGACTGGCACACAAGGATCATATAGGGCTGTTACCTACAGAGCTTACAGTCTAATAGCTAGTTATTATTTATCTGAAATGTGCCAACAGTTTGCACAGTGCTGTACAGAGGGTACAATACATAGACTGGCACACAAGGATTACGCAGTGCTGTTACCTACAGAGCTTACAGTCTAATAGCTAGTTATTATTTATCTGAAATGTGCCAACAGTTTGCACAGCGCTGTACAGGGGGTATAATACATAGACTGGCACACAAGGATCACACAGTGCTGTTACCTACAGAGCTTACAGTCTAATAGCTAGTTATTATTTATCTGTAATGTGCCAACAGACTGCACAGCACTGTACAGGGGGTACAATACATAGACTGGCACACAAGGATCACACAGTGCTGTTACCTACAGAGCTTACAGTCTAATAGCTAGTTATTATTTATCTGTAATGTGCCAGCAGATTGCACAGCGCTGTACAGGGGGTACAATACATAGACTGGCACACAAGGATCACACAGTGCTGTTACCTACAGAGCTTACAGTCTAATAGCTAGTTATTATTTATCTGTAATGTGCCAACAGATTGCACAGCGCTGTACAGGGGGTATAATACATAGACTGGCACACAAGGATCATATAGTGCTTTTACCTACAGAGCTTACAGTCTAATAGCTAGTTATTATTTATCTGTAATGTGCCAGCAGATTGCACAGCGCTGAACAGGGGGTATAATACATAGACTGGCACACAAGGGTCATATAGTGCTGTTACCTACAGAGCTTACAGTCTAATAGCTAGTTATTATTTATCTGTAATGTGCCAACAGATTGCACAGCACTGTACAGGGGGTACAATACATAGACTGGCACACAAGGATCATATAGTGCTGTTACCTACAGAGCTTACAGTCTAATAGCTAGTTATTATTTATCTGTAATGTGCCAGCAGATTGCACAGGGCTGTACAGGGAGTACAATACATAGACTGGCACACAAGGATCATATAGGGCTGTTACCTACAGAGCTTACAGTCTAATAGCTAGTTATTATTTATCTGTAATGTGCCAGCAGATTGCACAGCGCTGTACAGGGGGTATAATACATAGACTGGCACACAAGGATCACACAGTGCTGTTACCTACAGAGCTTACAGTCTAATAGCTAGTTATTATTTATCTGTAATGTGCCAGCAGATTGCACAGCGCTGTACAGGGGGTACAATACATAGACTGGCACATAAGCGTCATATAGTGCTGTTACCTACAGAGCTTACAGTCTAATAGCTAGTTATTATTTATCTGTAATGTGCCAGCAGATTGCACAGCACTGTACAGGGGGTATAATACATAGACTGGCACATAAGCGTCATATAGTGCTGTTACCTACAGAGCTTACAATCTAATAGCTAGTTATTAGTTATCTGTAATGTGCCAGCAGATTGCACAGCACTGTACAGGGGGTACAATACATAGACTGGCACACAAGGATCATATAGTGCTGTTACCTACAGAGCTTACAGTCTAATAGCTAGTTATTATTTATCTGTAATGTGCCAGCAGATTGCACAGTGCTGTACAGGGGGTACAATACATAGACTGGCACACAAGGTTCACACAGTGCTGTTACCTACAGAGCTTACAGTCTAATAGCTAGTTATTATTTATCTGTAATGTGCCAGCAGATTGCACAGCGCTGTACAGGGGGTACAATACATAGACTGGCACACAAGGATTACGCAGTGCTGTTACCTACAGAGCTTACAGTCTAATAGCTAGTTATTATTTATCTGTAATGTGCCAACAGATTGCACAGCGCTGTACAGGGGGTATAATACATAGACTGGCACACAAGGATCATATAATGCTGTTACCTACAGAGCTTACAGTCTAATAGCTAGTTATTATTTATCTGTAATGTGCCAACAGATTGCACAGCGCTGTACAGGAAGGGTACAATACATAGACTGGCACACAAGGATCACACAGTGCTGTTACCTACAGAGCTTACAGTCTAATAGCTAGTTATTATTTATCTGTAATGTGCCAGCAGATTGCACAGCGCTGTACAGGGGATACAATACATAGACTGGCACACAAGGATCATATAGGGCTGTTACCTACAGAGCTTACAGTCTAATAGCTAGTTATTATTTATCTGTAATGTGCCAACAGATTGCACAGCGCTGTACAGGAAGGGTACAATACATAGACTGGCACACAAGGATCATATAGGGCTGTTACCTACAGAGCTTACAGTCTAATAGCTAGTTATTATTTATCTGTAATGTGCCAGCAGATTGCACAGCGCTGTACAGGGGGTATAATACATAGACCGGCACACAAGGATCACACAGTGCTGTTGCCTACAGAGCTTACAGTCTAATAGCTAGTTATTATTTATATGTAATGTGCCAACAGATTGCACTGCGCTGTACAGGGGTACAATACATAGACTGACACAAAAGGGTCATATAGTGCTGTTACCTACAGAGCTTACAGTCTAATAGCTAGTTATTATTTATCTGTAATGTGCCAACAGACTGCACAGCGCTGTACAGGGGTACAATACATAAACTGGCACACAAGGATCATATAGGGCTGTTACCTACAGAGCTTACAGTCTAATAGCTAGTTATTATTTATCTGAAATGTGCCAACAGTTTGCACAGTGCTGTACAGAGGGTACAATACATAGACTGGCACACAAGGATTACGCAGTGCTGTTACCTACAGAGCTTACAGTCTAATAGCTAGTTATTATTTATCTGAAATGTGCCAACAGTTTGCACAGCGCTGTACAGGGGGTACAATACATAGACTGGCACACAAGGATTACGCAGTGCTGTTACCTACAGAGCTTACAGTCTAATAGCTAGTTATTATTTATCTGTAATGTGCCAGCAGATTGCACAGGGCTGTACAGGGAGTACAATACATAGACTGGCACACAAGGATCATATAGGGCTGTTACCTAGAGAGCTTACAGACTAATAGCTAGTTATTATTTATCTAAAATGTGCCAACAGTTTGCACAGCGCTGTACAGGGGGTTCAATACATAGACTGGCACACAAGGATCATATAGTGCTGTTACCTACAGAGCTTACAGTCTAATAGCTAGTTATTATTTATCTGTAATGTGCCAGCAGATTGCACAGCGCTGTGCAGGGGGTACAATACATAGACTGGCACACAAGGATCATATAGTGCTGTTACCTACAGAGCTTACAGTCTAATAGCTATTTATTATTTATCTGTAATGTGCCAGCAGATTGCACAGCGCTGTACAGGGGGTACAATACATAGACTGGCACACATGGATCACACAGTGATGTTACCTACAGAGCTTACAGTCTAATAGCTAGTTATTATTTATCTGTAATGTGCCAACAGATTGCACAGCACTGTACAGGGGGTACAATACATAGACTGGCACACAAGGATCATATAGTGCTGTTACCTACAGAGCTTACAGTCTAATAGCTAGTTATTATTTATCTGTAATGTGCCAGCAGATTGCACAGGGCTGTACAGGGAGTACAATACATAGACTGGCACACAAGGATCATATAGGGCTGTTACCTACAGAGCTTACAGTCTAATAGCTAGTTATTATTTATCTGTAATGTGCCAGCAGATTGCACAGCGCTGTACAGGGGGTATAATACATAGACTGGCACACAAGGATCACACAGTGCTGTTACCTACAGAGCTTACAGTCTAATAGCTAGTTATTATTTATCTGTAATGTGCCAGCAGATTGCACAGCGCTGTACAGGGGGTACAATACATAGACTGGCACATAAGCGTCATATAGTGCTGTTACCTACAGAGCTTACAGTCTAATAGCTAGTTATTATTTATCTGTAATGTGCCAGCAGATTGCACAGCACTGTACAGGGGATATAATACATAGACTGGCACATAAGCGTCATATAGTGCTGTTACCTACAGAGCTTACAATCTAATAGCTAGTTATTAGTTATCTGTAATGTGCCAGCAGATTGCACAGCACTGTACAGGGGGTACAATACATAGACTGGCACACAAGGATCATATAGTGCTGTTACCTACAGAGCTTACAGTCTAATAGCTAGTTATTATTTATCTGTAATGTGCCAGCAGATTGCACAGTGCTGTACAGGGGGTACAATACATAGACTGGCACACAAGGTTCACACAGTGCTGTTACCTACAGAGCTTACAGTCTAATAGCTAGTTATTATTTATCTGTAATGTGCCAGCAGATTGCACAGCGCTGTACAGGGGGTACAATACATAGACTGGCACACAAGGATAACACAGTGCTGTTACCTACAGAGCTTACAGTCTAATAGCTAGTTATTATTTATCTGTAATGTGCCAACAGATTGCACAGCGCTGTACAGGGGGTATAATATATAGACTGGCACACAAGGATCATATAATGCTGTTACCTACAGAGCTTACAGTCTAATAGCTAGTTATTATTTATCTGTAATGTGCCAACAGATTGCACAGCGCTGTACAGGAAGGGTACAATACATAGACTGGCACACAAGGATCACACAGTGCTGTTACCTACAGAGCTTACAGTCTAATAGCTAGTTATTATTTATCTGTAATGTGCCAGCAGATTGCACAGCGCTGTACAGGGGATACAATACATAGACTGGCACACAAGGATCATATAGGGCTGTTACCTACAGAGCTTACAGTCTAATAGCTAGTTATTATTTATCTGTAATGTGCCAACAGATTGCACAGCGCTGTACAGGAAGGGTACAATACATAGACTGGCACACAAGGATCATATAGGGCTGTTACCTACAGAGCTTACAGTCTAATAGCTAGTTATTATTTATCTGTAATGTGCCAGCAGATTGCACAGCGCTGTACAGGGGGTATAATACATAGACCGGCACACAAGGATCACACAGTGCTGTTGCCTACAGAGCTTACAGTCTAATAGCTAGTTATTATTTATATGTAATGTGCCAACAGATTGCACTGCGCTGTACAGGGGTACAATACATAGACTGACACAAAAGGGTCATATAGTGCTGTTACCTACAGAGCTTACAGTCTAATAGCTAGTTATTATTTATCTGTAATGTGCCAACAGACTGCACAGCGCTGTACAGGGGGTACAATACATAGACTGGCACACAAGGATGATATAGGGCTGTTACCTACAGAGCTTACAGTCTAATAGCTAGTTATTATTTATCTGAAATGTGCCAACACAGTGGCATCACTAGGGTTGGTGTCACCCGGTGCGGTAAGTTATGGTGTCACCCCCCCCCCAGAAAGCAGACACGCACAAAAACACAGGCAAACACACATACAAACACTCAGACACACTTAAAACATACTCAGATGCACACACAAACACTCGGAAACACACTCAGACACACACACAAAAAAACTCAGACACACACATACAAAATATGTAAACTGCACTGCATTAATTATGAAGCTCATGCCTAGAGCTGCTCCCTGGCTCAGCAGAGCATCAAATGAAAGATAAACAGAGCACTCTAAAAATAAATCACTAAAGAAAAGTTTTAGGTGCAAACTATGAAAATTCTGCTCTCTGACTCTGTTCCAAGTCTGTCAGTGCACAGCCCCGGGCCGCGTGCCTACCGCTTCTTATGGCCAATCACCTCTGCACTCTGCCCACCCCCAGACCCCCGCCTGCCCTCCAACCTGTTCAGTGTGCACTTAGTGTACCGTAACCGTAATGGTCTGGTGGGCATCATACGTGGCTCCTTCACTTTAAAGACAGTGTCAAACAGTCATGCGGTCAGGTGCCAGGCATCCCCTCATGATTTGCCAGTTCCCGTTTAGAGAGACAGCACAGCAGTGAGTGACTCCACTGCTCCACATATCACTGAGCAGTGAGCACAGATAGGCAGGCAGGTTTAGGCTAGCAGCGCAACTTTGCAAGCCCCACGGCATGCCCACAACATTCATAGCGAAATTGGGCAGGGGAGAAGCAAAGTACAAACAAGCAAAAGCAGCCGGGAAAACTATTTGTTGAAATTGCAGCACTGGCTCAAGGGGCCAAAAAATTGTGTGTCTACATCTTCCCCAGTCCCACCAATGTTCACAAATGCCAGCCCCTCTAATAAAAAAATCTATGCATCTCAACATTGTATTTCTTTGAATTTCAATAAAATTAAAAAAAAAAAAAAAAATAAATAAATTTTTTTTTTTTTGGTGTCACCCCCCTGGTGGGTGTCACCCGGGTGCGGCCCGCCCCCCCCCGCCCCCCCCCTAGTGACGCCACTGTGCCAACAGTTTGCACAGTGCTGTACAGAGGGTACAATACATAGACTGGCACACAAGGATTACGCAGTGCTGTTACCTACAGAGCTTACAGTCTAATAGCTAGTTATTATTTATCTGAAATGTGCCAACAGTTTGCACAGCGCTGTACAGGGGGTACAATACATAGACTGGCACACAAGGATTACGCAGTGCTGTTACCTACAGAGCTTACAGTCTAATAGCTAGTTATTATTTATCTGTAATGTGCCAGCAGATTGCACAGGGCTGTACAGGGAGTACAATACATAGACTGGCACACAAGGATCATATAGGGCTGTTACCTAGAGAGCTTACAGACTAATAGCTAGTTATTATTTATCTAAAATGTGCCAACAGTTTGCACAGCGCTGTACAGGGGGTTCAATACATAGACTGGCACACAAGGATCACACAGTGCTGTTACCTACAGAGCTTACAGTCTAATAGCAAGTTATTATTTATCTGTAATGTGCCAACAGACTGCACAGCACTGTACAGGGGGTACAATACATAGACTGGCACACAAGGATAATATAGTGCTGTTGCCTACAGAGTTTACAGTCTAATAGCTAGTTATTATTTATCTGTAATGTGCTAGCAGATTGCACAGCGCTGTACAGAGGGTATAATACATAGACTGGCACACAAGGATCACACAGTGCTGTTACCTACAGAGCTTACAGTCTAATAGCTAGTTATTATTTATCTGTAATGTGCTAACAGATTGCACAGCGCTGTACAGGGGGTACAATACATAGACCGGCACACAAGGATCACACAGTGCTGTTGCCTACAGAGCTTACAGTCTAATAGCTAGTTATTATTTATCTGTAATGTGCCAACAGACTGCACAGCACTGTACAGGGGGTACAATACATAGATCGGCACACAAGGGTCACACAGTGCTGTTACCTACAGAGCTTACAGTCTAATAGCTAGTTATTATTTATCTGTAATGTGCCAACAGACTGCACAGCACTGTACAGGGGGTACAATACATAGACTGGCACACAAGGATCACACAGTGCTGTTACCTACAGAGCTTACAGTCTAATAGCTAGTTATTATTTATCTGTAATGTGCCAACAGACTGCACAGCACTGTACAGGGGGTACAATACATAGACTGGCACACAAGGATCACACAGTGCTGTTACCTACAGAGCTTACAGTCTAATAGCTAGTTATTATTTATCTGTAATGTGCCAACAGATTGCACAGCGCTGTACAGGGGGTATAATACATAGACTGGCACACAAGGATCATATAGTGCTGTTACCTACAGAGCTTACAGTCTAATAGCTAGTTATTATTTATCTGTAATGTGCCAGCAGATTGCACAGCGCTGTACAGGGGGTATAATACATAGACTGGCACACAAGGGTCATATAGTGCTGTTACCTACAGAGCTTACAGTCTAATAGCTAGTTATTATTTATCTGTAATGTGCCAACAGATTGCACAGCACTGTACAGGGGGTACAATACATAGACTGGCACACAAGGATCATATAGTGCTGTTACCTACAGAGCTTACAGTCTAATAGCTAGTTATTATTTATCTGTAATGTGCCAGCAGATTGCACAGGGCTGTACAGGGAGTACAATACATAGACTGGCACACAAGGATCATATAGGGCTGTTACCTACAGAGCTTACAGTCTAATAGCTAGTTATTATTTATCTGTAATGTGCCAGCAGATTGCACAACGCTGTACAGGGGGTATAATACATAGACTGGCACACAAGGATCACACAGTGCTGTTACCTACAGAGCTTACAGTCTAATAGCTAGTTATTATTTATCTGTAATGTGCCAGCAGATTGCACAGCGCTGTACAGGGGGTACAATACATAGACTGGCACATAAGCGTCATATAGTGCTGTTACCTACAGAGCTTACAGTCTAATAGCTAGTTATTATTTATCTGTAATGTGCCAGCAGATTGCACAGCACTGTACAGGGGGTATAATACATAGACTGGCACATAAGCGTCATATAGTGCTGTTACCTACAGAGCTTACAATCTAATAGCTAGTTATTAGTTATCTGTAATGTGCCAGCAGATTGCACAGCACTGTACAGGGGGTACAATACATAGACTGGCACACAAGGATCATATAGTGCTGTTACCTACAGAGCTTACAGTCTAATAGCTAGTTATTATTTATCTGTAATGTGCCAGCAGATTGCACAGTGCTGTACAGGGGGTACAATACATAGACTGGCACACAAGGTTCACACAGTGCTGTTACCTACAGAGCTTACAGTCTAATAGCTAGTTATTATTTATCTGTAATGTGCCAGCAGATTGCACAGCGCTGTACAGGGGGTACAATACATAGACTGGCACACAAGGATTACGCAGTGCTGTTACCTACAGAGCTTACAGTCTAATAGCTAGTTATTATTTATCTGTAATGTGCCAACAGATTGCACAGCGCTGTACAGGGGGTATAATATATAGACTGGCACACAAGGATCATATAATGCTGTTACCTACAGAGCTTACAGTCTAATAGCTAGTTATTATTTATCTGTAATGTGCCAGCAGATTGCACAGCGCTGTACAGGGGATACAATACATAGACTGGCACACAAGGATCATATAGGGCTGTTACCTACAGAGCTTACAGTCTAATAGCTAGTTATTATTTATCTGTAATGTGCCAACAGATTGCACAGCGCTGTACAGGAAGGGTACAATACATAGGCTGGCACACAAGGATCATATAGGGCTGTTACCTACAGAGCTTACAGTCTAATAGCTAGTTATTATTTATCTGTAATGTGCCAGCAGATTGCACAGCGCTGTACAGGGGGTATAATACATAGACCGGCACACAAGGATCACACAGTGCTGTTGCCTACAGAGCTTACAGTCTAATAGCTAGTTATTATTTATATGTAATGTGCCAACAGATTGCACTGCGCTGTACAGGGGTACAATACATAGACTGACACAAAAGGGTCATATAGTGCTGTTACCTACAGAGCTTACAGTCTAATAGCTAGTTATTATTTATCTGTAATGTGCCAACAGACTGCACAGCGCTGTACAGGGGGTACAATACATAGACTGGCACACAAGGATCATATAGGGCTGTTACCTACAGAGCTTACAGTCTAATAGCTAGTTATTATTTATCTGAAATGTGCCAACAGTTTGCACAGTGCTGTACAGAGGGTACAATACATAGACTGGCACACAAGGATTACGCAGTGCTGTTACCTACAGAGCTTACAGTCTAATAGCTAGTTATTATTTATCTGAAATGTGCCAACAGTTTGCACAGCGCTGTACAGGGGGTATAATACATAGACTGGCACACAAGGATCACACAGTGCTGTTACCTACAGAGCTTACAGTCTAATAGCTAGTTATTATTTATCTGTAATGTGCCAACAGACTGCACAGCACTGTACAGGGGGTACAATACATAGACTGGCACACAAGGATCACACAGTGCTGTTACCTACAGAGCTTACAGTCTAATAGCTAGTTATTATTTATCTGTAATGTGCCAGCAGATTGCACAGCGCTGTACAGGGGGTACAATACATAGACTGGCACACAAGGATCACACAGTGCTGTTACCTACAGAGCTTACAGTCTAATAGCTAGTTATTATTTATCTGTAATGTGCCAACAGATTGCACAGCGCTGTACAGGGGGTATAATACATAGACTGGCACACAAGGATCATATAGTGCTTTTACCTACAGAGCTTACAGTCTAATAGCTAGTTATTATTTATCTGTAATGTGCCAGCAGATTGCACAGCGCTGAACAGGGGGTATAATACATAGACTGGCACACAAGGGTCATATAGTGCTGTTACCTACAGAGCTTACAGTCTAATAGCTAGTTATTATTTATCTGTAATGTGCCAACAGATTGCACAGCACTGTACAGGGGGTACAATACATAGACTGGCACACAAGGATCATATAGTGCTGTTACCTACAGAGCTTACAGTCTAATAGCTAGTTATTATTTATCTGTAATGTGCCAGCAGATTGCACAGGGCTGTACAGGGAGTACAATACATAGACTGGCACACAAGGATCATATAGGGCTGTTACCTACAGAGCTTACAGTCTAATAGCTAGTTATTATTTATCTGTAATGTGCCAGCAGATTGCACAGCGCTGTACAGGGGGTATAATACATAGACTGGCACACAAGGATCACACAGTGCTGTTACCTACAGAGCTTACAGTCTAATAGCTAGTTATTATTTATCTGTAATGTGCCAGCAGATTGCACAGCGCTGTACAGGGGGTACAATACATAGACTGGCACATAAGCGTCATATAGTGCTGTTACCTACAGAGCTTACAGTCTAATAGCTAGTTATTATTTATCTGTAATGTGCCAGCAGATTGCACAGCACTGTACAGGGGGTATAATACATAGACTGGCACATAAGCGTCATATAGTGCTGTTACCTACAGAGCTTACAATCTAATAGCTAGTTATTAGTTATCTGTAATGTGCCAGCAGATTGCACAGCACTGTACAGGGGGTACAATACATAGACTGGCACACAAGGATCATATAGTGCTGTTACCTACAGAGCTTACAGTCTAATAGCTAGTTATTATTTATCTGTAATGTGCCAGCAGATTGCACAGCGCTGTACAGGGGGTACAATACATAGACTGGCACACAAGGTTCACACAGTGCTGTTACCTACAGAGCTTACAGTCTAATAGCTAGTTATTATTTATCTGTAATGTGCCAGCAGATTGCACAGCGCTGTACAGGGGGTACAATACATAGACTGGCACACAAGGATTACGCAGTGCTGTTACCTACAGAGCTTACAGTCTAATAGCTAGTTATTATTTATCTGTAATGTGCCAACAGATTGCACAGCGCTGTACAGGGGGTATAATATATAGACTGGCACACAAGGATCATATAATGCTGTTACCTACAGAGCTTACAGTCTAATAGCTAGTTATTATTTATCTGTAATGTGCCAACAGATTGCACAGCGCTGTACAGGAAGGGTACAATACATAGACTGGCACACAAGGATCACACAGTGCTGTTACCTACAGAGCTTACAGTCTAATAGCTAGTTATTATTTATCTGTAATGTGCCAGCAGATTGCACAGCGCTGTACAGGGGATACAATACATAGACTGGCACACAAGGATCATATAGGGCTGTTACCTACAGAGCTTACAGTCTAATAGCTAGTTATTATTTATCTGTAATGTGCCAACAGATTGCACAGCGCTGTACAGGAAGGGTACAATACATAGACTGGCACACAAGGATCATATAGGGCTGTTACCTACAGAGCTTACAGTCTAATAGCTAGTTATTATTTATCTGTAATGTGCCAGCAGATTGCACAGCGCTGTACAGGGGGTATAATACATAGACCGGCACACAAGGATCACACAGTGCTGTTGCCTACAGAGCTTACAGTCTAATAGCTAGTTATTATTTATATGTAATGTGCCAACAGATTGCACTGCGCTGTACAGGGGTACAATACATAGACTGACACAAAAGGGTCATATAGTGCTGTTACCTACAGAGCTTACAGTCTAATAGCTAGTTATTATTTATCTGTAATGTGCCAACAGACTGCACAGCGCTGTACAGGGGTACAATACATAAACTGGCACACAAGGATCATATAGGGCTGTTACCTACAGAGCTTACAGTCTAATAGCTAGTTATTATTTATCTGAAATGTGCCAACAGTTTGCACAGTGCTGTACAGAGGGTACAATACATAGACTGGCACACAAGGATTACGCAGTGCTGTTACCTACAGAGCTTACAGTCTAATAGCTAGTTATTATTTATCTGAAATGTGCCAACAGTTTGCACAGCGCTGTACAGGGGGTACAATACATAGACTGGCACACAAGGATTACGCAGTGCTGTTACCTACAGAGCTTACAGTCTAATAGCTAGTTATTATTTATCTGTAATGTGCCAGCAGATTGCACAGGGCTGTACAGGGAGTACAATACATAGACTGGCACACAAGGATCATATAGGGCTGTTACCTAGAGAGCTTACAGACTAATAGCTAGTTATTATTTATCTAAAATGTGCCAACAGTTTGCACAGCGCTGTACAGGGGGTTCAATACATAGACTGGCACACAAGGATCATATAGTGCTGTTACCTACAGAGCTTACAGTCTAATAGCTAGTTATTATTTATCTGTAATGTGCCAGCAGATTGCACAGCGCTGTGCAGGGGGTACAATACATAGACTGGCACACAAGGATCATATAGTGCTGTTACCTACAGAGCTTACAGTCTAATAGCTATTTATTATTTATCTGTAATGTGCCAGCAGATTGCACAGCGCTGTACAGGGGGTACAATACATAGACTGGCACACATGGATCACACAGTGATGTTACCTACAGAGCTTACAGTCTAATAGCTAGTTATTATTTATCTGTAATGTGCCAACAGATTGCACAGCACTGTACAGGGGGTACAATACATAGACTGGCACACAAGGATCATATAGTGCTGTTACCTACAGAGCTTACAGTCTAATAGCTAGTTATTATTTATCTGTAATGTGCCAGCAGATTGCACAGGGCTGTACAGGGAGTACAATACATAGACTGGCACACAAGGATCATATAGGGCTGTTACCTACAGAGCTTACAGTCTAATAGCTAGTTATTATTTATCTGTAATGTGCCAGCAGATTGCACAGCGCTGTACAGGGGGTATAATACATAGACTGGCACACAAGGATCACACAGTGCTGTTACCTACAGAGCTTACAGTCTAATAGCTAGTTATTATTTATCTGTAATGTGCCAGCAGATTGCACAGCGCTGTACAGGGGGTACAATACATAGACTGGCACATAAGCGTCATATAGTGCTGTTACCTACAGAGCTTACAGTCTAATAGCTAGTTATTATTTATCTGTAATGTGCCAGCAGATTGCACAGCACTGTACAGGGGATATAATACATAGACTGGCACATAAGCGTCATATAGTGCTGTTACCTACAGAGCTTACAATCTAATAGCTAGTTATTATTTATCTGTAATGTGCCAGCAGATTGCACAGCACTGTACAGGGGGTACAATACATAGACTGGCACACAAGGATCATATAGTGCTGTTACCTACAGAGCTTACAGTCTAATAGCTAGTTATTATTTATCTGTAATGTGCCAGCAGATTGCACAGTGCTGTACAGGGGGTACAATACATAGACTGGCACACAAGGTTCACACAGTGCTGTTACCTACAGAGCTTACAGTCTAATAGCTAGTTATTATTTATCTGTAATGTGCCAGCAGATTGCACAGCGCTGTACAGGGGGTACAATACATAGACTGGCACACAAGGATTACGCAGTGCTGTTACCTACAGAGCTTACAGTCTAATAGCTAGTTATTATTTATCTGTAATGTGCCAACAGATTGCACAGCGCTGTACAGGGGGTATAATATATAGACTGGCACACAAGGATCATATAATGCTGTTACCTACAGAGCTTACAGTCTAATAGCTAGTTATTATTTATCTGTAATGTGCCAACAGATTGCACAGCGCTGTACAGGAAGGGTACAATACATAGACTGGCACACAAGGATCACACAGTGCTGTTACCTACAGAGCTTACAGTCTAATAGCTAGTTATTATTTATCTGTAATGTGCCAGCAGATTGCACAGCGCTGTACAGGGGGTACAATACATAGACTGGCACACAAGGATCATATAGGGCTGTTACCTACAGAGCTTACAGTCTAATAGCTAGTTATTATTTATCTGTAATGTGCCAACAGATTGCACAGCGCTGTACAGGAAGGGTACAATACATAGACTGGCACACAAGGATCATATAGGGCTGTTACCTACAGAGCTTACAGTCTAATAGCTAGTTATTATTTATCTGTAATGTGCCAGCAGATTGCACAGCGCTGTACAGGGGGTATAATACATAGACCGGCACACAAGGATCACACAGTGCTGTTGCCTACAGAGCTTACAGTCTAATAGCTAGTTATTATTTATATGTAATGTGCCAACAGATTGCACTGCGCTGTACAGGGGTACAATACATAGACTGACACAAAAGGGTCATATAGTGCTGTTACCTACAGAGCTTACAGTCTAATAGCTAGTTATTATTTATCTGTAATGTGCCAACAGACTGCACAGCGCTGTACAGGGGGTACAATACATAGACTGGCACACAAGGATGATATAGGGCTGTTACCTACAGAGCTTACAGTCTAATAGCTAGTTATTATTTATCTGAAATGTGCCAACACAGTGGCATCACTAGGGTTGGTGTCACCCGGTGCGGTAAGTTATGGTGTCACCCCCCCCCCCAGAAAGCAGACACGCACAAAAACACAGGCAAACACACATACAAACACTCAGACACACTTAAAACATACTCAGATGCACACACAAACACTCGGAAACACACTCAGACACACACACAAAAAAACTCAGACACACACATACAAAATATGTAAACTGCACTGCATTAATTATGAAGCTCATGCCTAGAGCTGCTCCCTGGCTCAGCAGAGCATCAAATGAAAGATAAACAGAGCACTCTAAAAATAAATCACTAAAGAAAAGTTTTAGGTGCAAACTATGAAAATTCTGCTCTCTGACTCTGTTCCAAGTCTGTCAGTGCACAGCCCCGGGCCGCGTGCCTACCGCTTCTTATGGCCAATCACCTCTGCACTCTGCCCACCCCCAGACCCCCGCCTGCCCTCCAACCTGTTCAGTGTGCACTTAGTGTACCGTAACCGTAATGGTCTGGTGGGCATCATACGTGGCTCCTTCACTTTAAAGACAGTGTCAAACAGTCATGCGGTCAGGTGCCAGGCATCCCCTCATGATTTGCCAGTTCCCGTTTAGAGAGACAGCACAGCAGTGAGTGACTCCACTGCTCCACATATCACTGAGCAGTGAGCACAGATAGGCAGGCAGGTTTAGGCTAGCAGCGCAACTTTGCAAGCCCCACGGCATGCCCACAACATTCATAGCGAAATTGGGCAGGGGAGAAGCAAAGTACAAACAAGCAAAAGCAGCCGGGAAAACTATTTGTTGAAATTGCAGCACTGGCTCAAGGGGCCAAAAAATTGTGTGTCTACATCTTCCCCAGTCCCACCAATGTTCACAAATGCCAGCCCCTCTAATAAAAAAATCTATGCATCTCAACATTGTATTTCTTTGAATTTCAATAAAATTAAAAAAAAAAAAAAAATAAATAAATTTTTTTTTTTTTGGTGTCACCCCCTGGTGGGTGTCACCCGGGTGCGGCCCGCCCCCCCCGCCCCCCCCTAGTGACGCCACTGTGCCAACAGTTTGCACAGTGCTGTACAGAGGGTACAATACATAGACTGGCACACAAGGATTACGCAGTGCTGTTACCTACAGAGCTTACAGTCTAATAGCTAGTTATTATTTATCTGAAATGTGCCAACAGTTTGCACAGCGCTGTACAGGGGGTACAATACATAGACTGGCACACAAGGATTACGCAGTGCTGTTACCTACAGAGCTTACAGTCTAATAGCTAGTTATTATTTATCTGTAATGTGCCAGCAGATTGCACAGGGCTGTACAGGGAGTACAATACATAGACTGGCACACAAGGATCATATAGGGCTGTTACCTAGAGAGCTTACAGACTAATAGCTAGTTATTATTTATCTAAAATGTGCCAACAGTTTGCACAGCGCTGTACAGGGGGTTCAATACATAGACTGGCACACAAGGATCATATAGTGCTGTTACCTACAGAGCTTACAGTCTAATAGCTAGTTATTATTTATCTGTAATGTGCCAGCAGATTGCACAGCGCTGTGCAGGGGGTACAATACATAGACTGGCACACAAGGATCATATAGTGCTGTTACCTACAGAGCTTACAGTCTAATAGCTATTTATTATTTATCTGTAATGTGCCAGCAGATTGCACAGCGCTGTACAGGGGGTATAATACATAGACTAGCACACATGGATCACACAGTGATGTTACCTACAGAGCTTACAGTCTAATAGCTAGTTATTATTTATCTGTAATGTGCCAACAGATTGCACAGCGCTGTACAGGGGGTATAATACATAGACCGGCACACAAGGATCACACAGTGCTGTTACCTACAGAGCTTACAGTCTAATAGCTAGTTATTATTTATCTGTAATGTGCCAGCAGATTGCACAGCGCTGTACAGGGGGTATAATACAAAGACCGGCACACAAGGATCACACAGTGCTGTTACCTACAGAGCTTACAGTATAATAGCTAGTTATTATTTATCTGTAATGTGCCAGCAGATTGCACAGCGCTGTACAGGGGGTATAATACATAGACTGGCACACAAGGGTCATATAGTGCTGTTACCTACAGAGCTTACAGTCTAATAGCTAGTTATTATTTATCTGTAATGTGCCAGCAGATTGCACAGCGCTGTACAGGGGGTACAATACATAGACTAGCACACAAGGATCACACAGTGCTGTTGCCTACAGAGCTTACAGTCTAATAGCTAGTTATTATTTATATGTAATGTGCCAACAGATTGCACTGCGCTGTACAGGGGTACAATACATAGACTGGCACATAAGCGTCATATAGTGCTGTTACCTACAGAGCTTACAGTCTAATAGCTAGTTATTATTTATCTGTAATGTGCCAACAGATTGCACAGCGCTGTACAAAGGGTATAATACATAGACCGGCACACAAGGATCGCACAGTGCTGTTACCTACAGAGCTTACAGTCTAATAGCTAGTTATTATTTATCTGTAATGTGCAAGCAGATTGCACAGCACTGTACAGGGGGTACAATACATAGACTGGCACACAAGGATCACACAGTGCTGTTGCCTACAGAGCTTACAGTCTAATAGCTAGTTATTATTTATCTGTATTGTGCCAACAGATTGCACAGCGCTGTACAGGGGGTATAATACATAGACTGGCACACAAGGACCGCACAGTGCTGTTACCTACAGAGCTTACAGTCTAATAGCTAGTTATTATTTATCTGTAATGTGCCAGCAGATTGCACAGCGCTGTACAGGGGGTATAATACATAGACTGGCACACAAGGTTCACACAGTGCTGTTACCTACAGAGCTTACAGTCTAATAGCTAGTTATTATTTATCTGTAATGTGCCAGCAGATTGCACAGCGCTGTACAGGGGGTACAATACATAGACTGGCACATAAGCGTCATATAGTGCTGTTACCTACAGAGCTTACAGTCTAATAGCTAGTTATTATTTATCTGTAATGTGCCAACAGATTGCACAGCGCTGTACAGGAAGGGTACAATACATAGACTGGCACACAAGGATCACACAGTGCTGTTACCTACAGAGCTTACAGTCTAATAGCTAGTTATTATTTATCTGTAATGTGCCAGCAGATTGCACAGCGCTGTACAGGGGATACAATACATAGACTGGCACACAAGGATCATATAGGGCTGTTACCTACAGAGCTTACAGTCTAATAGCTAGTTATTATTTATCTGTAATGTGCCAGCAGATTGCACAGCGCTGTACAGGGGGTATAATACATAGACCGGCACACAAGGATCACACAGTGCTGTTGCCTACAGAGCTTACAGTCTAATAGCTAGTTATTATTTATATGTAATGTGCCAACAGATTGCACTGCGCTGTACAGGGGGTATAATACATAGACTGGCACACAAGGATTACGCAGTGCTGTTACCTACAGAGCTTACAGTCTAATAGCTAGTTATTATTTATCTGTTATGTGCCAACAGATTGCACAGCGCTGTACAGGGGGTATAATACATAGACTGGCACACAAGGATCACACAGTGCTGTTACCTACAGAGCTTACAGTCTAATAGCTAGTTATTATTTATATGTAATGTGCCAACAGATTGCACTGCGCTGTACAGGGGTACAATACATAGACTGACACAAAAGGGTCATATAGTGCTGTTACCTACAGAGCTTACAGTCTAATAGCTAGTTATTATTTATCTGTAATGTGCCAACAGACTGCACAGCGCTGTACAGGGAGTACAATACATAGACTGGCACACAAGGATCATATAGGGCTGTTACCTACAGAGCTTACAGTCTAATAGCTAGTTATTATTTATCTGAAATGTGCCAACAGTTTGCACAGCGCTGTACAGGGGGTACAATACATAGACTGGCACACAAGGATTACGCAGTGCTGTTACCTACAGAGCTTACAGTCTAATAGCTAGTTATTATTTATCTGCAATGTGCCAGCAGATTGCACAGGGCTGTACAGGGAGTACAATACATAGACTGGCACACAAGGATCATATAGTGCTTTTACCTACAGAGCTTACAGTCTAATAGCTAGTTATTTATCTATAATGTGCCAGCAGATTGCACAGTGCTGTACAGGGGGTACAATACATAGACTGGCACACAAGGATCATATAGTGCTGTTGCCTACAGAGCTTACAGTCTAATAGCTAGTTATTATTTATCTATAATGTGCCAACAGATTGCACAGCGCTGTACAGGGGGTGTAATACATAGACTGGCACACAAGGATCACACAGTGCTGTTACCTACAGAGCTTACAGTCTAATAGCTAGTTATTATTTATCTGTAATGTGCCAGCAGATTGCACAGCGCTGTACAGGGGGTACAATACATAGACTGGCACACAAGGATCACACAGTGCTGTTACCTACAGAGCTTACAGTCTAATAGCTAGTTATTATTTATCTGTAATGTGCCAGCAGATTGCACAGCGCTGTACAGGAAGGGCACAATACATAGACTGGCACACAAGGATCATATAGTGCTGTTACCTACAGAGCTTACAGTCTAATAGCTAGTTATTATTTATCTGTAATGTGCCAGCAGATTGCACAGCGCTGTACAGGAAGGGTACAATACATAGACTGGCACACAAGGATCATATAGTGCTGTTACCTAGAGAGCTTACAGACTAATAGCTAGTTATTATTTATCTGTAATGTGCCAGCAGATTGCACAGCGCTGTACAGGGGGTACAATACATAGACTGGCACACAAGGATCACACAGTGCTGTTACCTACAGAGCTTACAGTCTAATAGCTAGTTATTATTTATCTGTAATGTGCCAGCAGATTGCACAGCGCTGTACAGGAAGGGTACAATACATAGACTGGCACACAAGGATCATATAGTGCTGTTACCTACAGAGCTTACAGTCTAATAGCTAGTTATTATTTATCTGTAATGTGCCAGCAGATTGCACAGCGCTGTACAGGAAGGGTACAATACATAGACTGGCACACAAGGATCATATAGTGCTGTTACCTAGAGAGCTTACAGACTAATAGCTAGTTATTATTTATCTGTAATGTGCCAACAGATTGCACTGCGCTGTACAGGGGGTACAATACATAGACTGGCACACAAGGATCATATAGTGCTGTTACCTACAGAGCTTACAGTCTAATAGCTAGTTATTATTTATCTGTAATGTGCCAACAGATTGCACAGCGCTGTACAGGGGGTACAATACATAGACTGGCACACAAGGATTGCACAGTGCTGTTACCTACAGAGCTTACAGACTAATAGCTAGTTATTATTTATCTGTAATGTGCCAACAGGTTAATAACTGGTTATTTAATTGTACAATGCCAGCTAACTCTGTAGCTATGGGTATATGATTTAGAGTAACACGACACTGATTCATGAACGAAAATCTAAATGAAACAGACAAAACAAAAGAAATTGTTATAGGAGGGGGACGACCATTGCATGAGGAGCTGACAATCTAAAGGTAGTAAGTAGTTCCATATGACGGTGCCACGCATTACTGAGCCACAAGCAGCCAGTTCTGCACCACTTGTTTATTGTATGTGCTATATACATTTGACTGCATTTATAGTTTCTTCTATTTCCTGTCTGGATATTCAGCATCCTCTGAGGGTTTTCTATTTGATGCCAGTTAGTTTTGGGCAGGGCATCCACTTCTGCCCCTGGGTAAGTACACGATGTGCAGCAGGGGACTGGCCTGAGGAACTCACAATCTAACATAACTATTACATTCCTATTGCAACATTATAAATACCGGTCACAGTTGTTGCATTTTGCCTAGAAAAAAAAATAGCAGCCATGGTCATTTGCATAATTAAGTCTAGAAACAGAAATTGGTTCACCTGAAAACCAGCGTTATCACCATCTAATATCACCGTCTTGTTAGAACTGTTAAAAAAACAAACTTAACCCATTAGTTGTCACAAAGTACTGAAACACAAATCATGTTAATCTTACGTGTGCCCCCATAATGCAGTGGGGCTCATATTTGTCAAACTGGGTGTGATAAAAAGGTGTTTTTTGTCCTATCAGCCCTCAGATGGATGTAATTAACAATAAAGCTAATTAAATATGCTGCTATTGTTAGTCTCATATGGATAAAAGATAATAAGATAGTATTTCTGTAGCAACATATACAGTGACTGACATTTTTTTTTAACTAAAATGAAGCTAAACTCTTTTTAAAGATCAGATACCACAATCTCCCTAGGCAGTAAAATCCACAACTTGACGGTCTTTATAAAAGTAGCTGAAGTGTCATTAAATTAAGAATTGTGTATCACTGATAAACAACAGCATTACATTAAGATCCATATGGAATTAGATTCCTTGCTACATTATTGTTAACATATAGTTGCACTCACTAGATTGCAAGCTTCTTGGTTGAGCCATAGTTCTAGAAAATGTCTTTTTTCTGCTGAAATGTGTTAATCTCTTGTGTGTATTGTTCTGTCAATGTGAAGCTGGCTGACCCTAGCAGGATATTGCTGGGGACAGAGGACCTTGTTCCCTGGGTATTTAGGGGAATTTCCAGCCCCCAATCCCATACTGGCGCAGCTGTATGTGCCACATGTGGGTAGTATTGGAACGTGCATATTGCTAGCTAAATACAGGGCTCGGTCACTGCACTACAGGTTGTGTGAGCGAGCAGTGGCCAGATTTGTGCAAATGTCATACACTTCTCACAATATAGTTTTATTAAAGGGACATGGTGCAAATGTCATACACTTCTCACAATATAGTTTTATTAAAGGGACATGGTGCAAATGTCATACACTTCTCACAATATAGTTTTATTAAAGGGACATGGTGCAAATGTCATACACTTCTCACAATATAGTTTTATTAAAGGGACGTGGTGCAAATGTCATACACTTCTCACAATATAGTTTTATTAAAGGGACATGGTGCAAATGTCATACACTTCTCACAATATAGTTTTATTAAAGGGACATGGTGCAAATGTCATACACTTCTCACAATATAGTTTTATTAAAGGGACATGGTGCAAATGTCATACACTTCTCACAATATAGTTTTATTAAAGGGACGTGGTGCAAATGTCATACACTTCTCACAATATAGTTTTATTAAAGGGACATGGTGCAAATGTCATACACTTCTCACAATATAGTTTTATTAAAGGGACGTGGTGCAAATGTCATACACTTCTCACAATATAGTTTTATTAAAGGGACGTGGTGCAAATGTCATACACTTCTCACAATATAGTTTTATTAAAGGGACGTGGTGCAAATGTCATACACTTCTCACAATATAGTTTTATTAAAGGGACGTGGTGCAAATGTCATACACTTCTCACAATATAGTTTTATTAAAGGGACATGGTGCAAATGTCATACACTTCTCACAATATAGTTTTATTAAAGGGACATGGTGCAAATGTCATACACTTCTCACAATATAGTTTTATTAAAGGGACATGGTGCAAATGTCATACACTTCTCACAATATAGTTTTATTAAAGGGACGTGGTGCAAATGTCATACACTTCTCACAATATAGTTTTATTAAAGGGACGTGGTGCAAATGTCATACACTTCTCACAATATAGTTTTATTAAAGGGACATGGTGCAAATGTCATACACTTCTCACAATATAGTTTTATTAAAGGGACATGGTGCAAATGTCATACACTTCTCACAATATAGTTTTATTAAAGGGACATGGTGCAAATGTCATACACTTCTCACAATATAGTTTTATTAAAGGGACGTGGTGCTTAATTATGAGTAGTGACAAAATAAACATTCAATATTTGTTATTACATTTTTATTGTGTTTGTATAATATTAAAGGGACAGTCTAGTAAAAAATAAACTTCCATGATTCAGATAGGGCATGTCATTTTAAACAACTTTCCAATTTACTTTTATCATCAATTTTGCTTTGTTCTCTTAGTATTCTTTCTTGAAAGCTAAACCTAGGTAGGCTCATATGCTAATTTCTTAGCCCTTCAAGGCCACCTCGTATTTTAGTGCATTTTGAAACTTTTTCACAACTAGAGGACATCTGTTCATTGTGCTCACTCCTGTGGAGTTACATAGGAGTCATCACTGATTGGTTAATCTGCAAGTCTGTCAAAAGAACTAAAATAAGGGGGCAGTCTGCAGAGGCTTAGATACAAGGTTATCACAGAGGTAAAAAATGTATACTGATATACTACAGGGAAGTTTTCCTCTGTGAAAAGCACAATTGGGCAGAAAGAAGCTACTACCAGGTGGCAACCGGGCCATAGAACAAGCTATTGATGCTGCTGTTCGTTCCTGGCAGACTGCTTCTCATTCTGTTTTGCATATGTAAATATGACCCTGGGGTTAGTCTCCCTAAGGGTGATGGGGGAAACCAGATGTGGACTCCTTGCCCAATGTGCTTAGAGGGATATGGCTGCACCTCACTGACGAGGCCCAAAGGAGGCCGAAACGATCGTCTGGGGTTGTCATGTTCCTTGTTCAGAGGAGAATTGCCTGGTATTTCGGGGCTGGACTGACCATGTCGGCGGGATCAGACTGATATACTACAGGAAAGTTTTCCTCTGTGAAAAGCACAATTGGGCAGAAAGAAGCTACTACCAGGTGGCAACCGGCCATAGAACAAGCTATTGATGCTGCTGTTTGTTCCTGGCAGACTGCTTCTCATTCTGTTTTGCATACCTTATGTTCATACCTTCTGTAAATACATTATTATTTAGATATATATACCCATGTGCAGGGATAGGCAAGGTGTCCTTCACTAAAGGTCTTTACTTTAGAAAATGTCCGCCACAGCCTTGGCTCGTGCCTATCCCTGCCCATGTGTCAATTTCTATTGGATGTTAGAAACCTTGATTTACATCTTATAAGTGAATATTGCTATATGTACCCTTCATACACAACTATGTGATGTGGTTTATAGAACATGAATATGTCATAAACATAATAATATTACCTTTTTTGGGCAATTTCCACACAGGCCTTATTATATGGTTTAACAATATTAGTGTACTAAAACACCCCTCACATGGATGTGGATGACAATTATATGGTACATAACAGAGGACAAGATTTATGGTGAACTATAAGAATATTTATTTCTTTTTAGGCTTCTTGGATGAGGGGGCTGAGGTGACTGTAGTGGATTTCCTTGTTCTCCTGGTTTGTGAAGATTCAGATGATTCTGCTGGAGTGCTGGCCACAGATGATAGGCTGGAGGCAGTGTCCTGCTGGTGTGTAAAGTGCTCAACCAACATAACCAAGAGTTGATTTTGTTCTCTCCATCTATTGTCTATCTGCATCTGCATATCAGACAGAATTCTCATCATCAGTGACTGGTTTTGAACAATTCCATTTAATGATGCTGCCATGTCCCTCTGCAGCACTATGCTATGCTTGAGTAACCTCTCTTGGCTCCTGTGAAACCTCTGTTGGCCTCTTTGTCTGCTCTTTCAGCTTGTTATGAGCCTCCTCTGGAGTGAAATGTATTTCTCACCCAGGGGAGAATACAGTGCATCCACCGGCTCTTGAGCAGCCGGGCTTCTAGGTGCTTGAGGTTCAGGTTCAGCTGCATCTTCTGGTGTTTGAGGTGCAGGTTCAGCTGCATCTGCTGGTGTTTGAGGTGCAGGTTCAGCTGCATCTGCTGGTGTTTGAGGTGCAGGTTCAGCTGCATCTGCTGGTGCTTGTGGGACATCTTCAGCTGCATCTGCTGGTGCTTGTGGGACATATTCAGCTGCATCTGCTGGTGCTTGTGGGACATCTTCAGCTATATGCTCATCTGCAGATGGTGGAGCTCTCCCAAGAGAAGAGGATGGTGGAGCTCTCCCAAGTGAAGAGGATGGTGGAGCTCTCCAAAGGGAAGAGGATGGTAGAGCTCTCCAAAGGGAAGAGGATGGTGGAGCTCTCAGGATGGATTGGTAGTCCCATTGATGACCAGTGTGTGACCACTCAGCCTGTCCAGTTTGCACTTCTTGTGACATACCCTGTGTGTAAAAACCATGACTGCCCTGATATTGTGTTGGGGGGGGGCGGTAAAGACATGGACCCTTTGTGGCTGACTTGGCTCCCCCTCAAAGCCAAAAGAAGAATATTCCTCTGGCCAGTAATCTTGCCAGGGGTCATATGTCAATGGTGGTGGCATCACTTCCGGGTCCTCAACTGAAGCCATCCAACCCTGCTCATGCCTGGGAGCATAATGTTCACGTGGTTGCCTGAAGACTGGTGGTGGTGGCTGCATGCCTGTGACTGGTGGTGGTGGTGGAGGTGGCGGCATGCCTGTGACTGGTGGTGGTGGTGGAGGTGGTGATATGCCTATTTGCATCCTGGTGACAGGAGGTTCTGTGGAGGAGTCAAATGAAGAGAGGGATTAGTACAGTCATATATATGTCCATGTGGTCATACAATGTACATTGATACATGCTAGGGCCTATACTCATTCTCATGTCAAACTCTATAACATGCATGTGCACTATGTGATTTGTGATATGAGGGATTTTAATCTGCACAGTATACAGGTATGTGTTTCATACAATAGTTATGTGTACATGTCAATGACAGAAAAAATGTGTTCTTTAAGTGACACTATGGTCACACAATTTACTTTAGCCTGAGGTAGACACAGAACCTGCTTTCAGAGCTAAAATTATTGTGATGGCTATAGTGTCCATTTACTGAAAACTCTACATGTGGCTTGTGGCCTGTGTTACTCTGAGACATGTTAGTATTGCAATATTCCACCTCATATCATGAATTGCATTGTGTTAAGTAGCATTAATGTCAAATAGAATTGTAGATGTTTTTGTTAGTAGGCCAAATACCATGCTCCTCATTGTGTACATGAATGTGTGACATTAAAGGATGTTATATCTCAAATACATTTCATACTGGTGTGTGGGATGTTACTCACCAGCATGATGTGCTGTGGTTGCAGCCCCTGAGTCATGAGCCCCTGGAAGTCCACGGACTGCTGTGATACTCAGGGAGCTGCATATCATCTCTTGCCAGGTGTTGTATTCTGTGTCCAGGGGTGGACCACTGCCTGTTCCCCTCTGGTGCATGACTTCCTGCCCCATCTTCTCTTTCACCTGCCTCTTACAGTCATTCCACCTTTTTTTTAAGGCCCTCAACAGTCCTCCTCTGCGGGGCCACACTGTTGACGGTATCCTCTACCGTCAACCATGCTGTTTTATGCCTTCTGGCAATGCCTTTGCCCTTCTCCTGGCCAAAGAGGGCACTGTGATTGTCCATGATGGCCTGGACTAGGGCAGCATTCTCATCGAATGAGAAGTTCGGACATCTCATCCTCTCATCCTCTGTGGACACCTGGCTTGCTCCCTGCGATGTCCCTGGTGTGGGTTCCTCCCTATCCTCTCCCTCCTCCCCCCTTCTGTCCCCATGTGCACCCTCTGTCCCTCTCCTTGATGTGCCTGGGACCCCGCTGCTCCTCCTGTCCTCTACAATACTCCTCTCCCTGCCACTCCTCTCACCTCCTCCACTCCGTCCTACCTCTCCCTGCCATCCTCACACTACACACACTCACACACTCACACATAATCACAACCAAACACTCAGCCTATCACACTGTAAAATTGAAATAAAATGTGTGAGGTGTTTTTTGTATATGTATGCATGCAATATGTGTGCAATATGTAAAAAGATGTGTAAGTGTACAAGCTTAATCAAACAACAATGCGACCTAACTAACTCCTCTGTTTGCGCCTCTCTCTCTACTCTCACTAATCTTCCACTCCACTGTAGTGTGCTGTAGCTCAACAAACCATCCAAACACATTGAAGAAAATGGCAGCTGCGCATGGGTTTATATATGACTTTTGAATAGCGTAATTACGTGGCGCATTTTTAGATGTAGTCGCGGGTGATTTTTATGAGTGTTAGCCTAATTTACATAAAACTACTCTTTATTGAGACTTTACGTGGACAAAATGCAGGCGTAAGTTACTTGCGATGAGTAAAATGTGTATTTGCACACTTTTCGGAAGAACATCAGTTTGTCCTACTTACGCCAGTTTAGCATCTAACGGCACAGTATATGTAATACCCCGATGTGCAAGGTGAAATTACGGGCGGCGCGGGTTCCCTCGCTTGCGCCGAAAACTACGCTGTATATCGGATCGCACCCCAGATGAGTCAAAAAGAGAAGTGACCTTTTATAACGATGGCCTAGATTTAGAGTTTTGTCGATAAAAAGCTGCGTAGCTAACGCTGCTTTTTTTCCCAACGCACCCTTCCAACAACACTGGTATTTAGAGTTGTCTGAGAGGCTGTGTTAGGCTCAAAAAAGGGTGCGTTGAGCCTAATTTAGCTCCACTTCAACCCTCAATACCAGCGTTGCTTACAGTAGTGGTAAGCTAGGAAAACGTGCTCGTGCACGATATCCCCATAGGAAACAATGGGGCAGTTAGGGCTGAAAAAAAACCTAACACCTGCAAAAAAGCAGCGTTCAGCTCCTAACGCAGCCCCATTGTTTCCTATGGGGAAACACTCTCTAAGTCTGCACCTAACACCCTAACTTGAACCCCGAGTCTAAACACCCCTAACCTTACACTTATTAACCCCTAATCTGCCGCCCCCACTATCGCTGACACCTACATTATATTATTAACCCCTAATCTGCCCCCCCAACGTCGCCGCTACCTTACCTACACTTAATAACCCCTAATCTCCTGCCTGCACCGTTGCCGCTACTATAATAAAGTTATTAACCCCTAAACCTAAGTCTAACCCTAACCCTAACACCCCCTAAAATAAATATAATTTAAATTAAACTAAATAATATTGCTATAATTAAATAAATTAATTTTATTTAAAACTAAATACCTATCAAATAAACCCTAATATAGCTACAATATAAATAATAATTACATTGTAGCTATTTTAGGATTTATATTTATTTTACAGGCAACTTTGTATTTATTTTAACTAGGTACAAAAGCTATTAAATAGTTAATAACTATTTAATAGCTACCTAGTTAAAATAAATACAAAATTACCTGTAAAATAAATCCTAACCTAAGTTACAAATACACCTAACACTACACTATCATTAAATTAATTAAATAAATTACCTACAATTACCTAAACTAAAATACAATAAAATAAACTAACCTATAATACAAAAAAAACAAACAATAAATTACAAAAAATAAAAAAGAATTACAAGCAGTTTAAACTAATTACACCTAATCTAAGCCCCTAATAAAATAAAAAAAGCCCCCCAAAATAACAAATTCCCTACCCTATTCTAAAATACAAAAGTAATCAGCTCTTTTACCAGAAAATAAAAATACAATAGCCCCCCCAACATTACAACCCACCACCCACATACCCCAACTCTAACCAACCCAAACCCCCCTTAAAAAAAATAACACTAACCCCCTACCTTGAGTTGTCTTCCCTCAGCCGAGCCGAATTCTTCATCAAAGGTGCGCAGAGGAGGTCCTTCATCCGGTAGAACTCTTCATCCAAGCGGGGCAAGAAGAGGTCCTCCATCCGGTAGAAGTGTTCATCCAGGCGGCGTCTTCAATCTTCATCCATCCGGAACGGAGCCATCTTCAAAGGAGCCGACGCGGAGCCATCCTCTTCAACCAACGGACTAACGACAAATGAAGGTTCCTTTAAGGGACGTCATCCAAGATGGCGTCCCTTCAATTCCGATTGGCTGATAGAATTCTATCAGCCAATCGGAATTAAGGTAGAAAAAATCTGATTGGCTGATGCAATCAGCTAATCAGATTAAAGTTCAATCCGATTGGTTGATCCAATCAGCCAATCGTATTGAACTCGCATTCTATTGGCTGTTCCGATCAGCCAATAGAGTGCAAGTTCAATACGATTGGCTGATATTAGGAATGGAGCACAATTTTGCACTCCAGCGAGCGTGTTAGCTGTGCTCGATTTTTTACTATTGTGCACCCACTTATTAAAGGTTGCAAGTAACAATTTTGTGTTCTCGTGGTCGCATCCTTGTGCAGAAAAAAAGGCTTTGCGAATTTGTGAATGCAAGATCATATTCCCGCTAAACTTTAATTGAGCCTTATTTTGAAAAAAATAAAAATAAATAACAGCTGCCATCTTGCGCAAACACGAGCACAGGATTGCATTGAGACATCTTATATCGTTGCACTATTTAGTCGAGTGTAACAGTTAACCAGAGGCTCAAGCTCTGAAGTCACATTAACCCGACAAGCCTAAATCGTGGTTGCACTCTCGCGTTCGCATTTTCTTTCAACTTGTAATATGAACAGTCTTACCCGCGTGCCCAAAAGGGCGCAAACTTGCACATTAATTCATGCACACAAAAAAGTGTGCACCTTGTAATCTGGCCCAAAATTTGCAGCTAATTTGTAAAGCAAGTCTATTCTGAAAACTTTCTACGCAGACTTGCAACAAATGTGCAGAAACTTCTGAAGCTTGGCCTTGGCAAGTCTAGCAAGAGTTAAGCAATTCATTTGCAATTTCTAGAGAAAAAACACATGCTATAAAGTCTAGCAAGAGTTAAGCAATTCATTTGCAATTTCTAGAGAAAAAACACATGCTATAAAGTCTAGCAAGAGTTAAGCAATTCATTTGCAATTTCTAGAGAAAAAACACATGCTATAAAGTCTAGCAAGAGTTCAGCAATTCATTTGCAATTTTCACAGAAAAAAAACAAATGCTGTATACAATTGTGGAAGACTTGCTGCAAATTTACAAAGCAAGTCTATTCCAGAGGCTTTCAATATAGACACAATTGTGCAGCAAACTTTTGAAGCTTGGCAAGTCTAGCAAGAGTTTAACAATTCATTTGCAAACTTGCAGCAAAATACATGCTCTCTGTGACACAAGCACTCACCGAAATGAAAGGCCACTCAGCAGGTAACAGAAGCCAGGGCAGCTTGATACACAATCTTCATGGGGAATAAGAACGCTACTTGTTGAAGGCCCTGCCGAGGTTTAAATTGAAATCATGCATGCACGTGAAAATGACTGCCCTCAGAGGCGGCCCCCGCAACGGCCCTTACCTGTGATGTCACAGTAACATGTGGCCCCCACAAAGAAACTGTAGGGAACGGTTTCTGCCGCCTAACACCTAAGCCAAGGAAATAATAGCGCCGATCAGCTAGAACACAGTGGCTATAAGGTAAGCCCAGAAAAGGGGAACATCCACAGCCCAACAAACAAAACTGGCTAAACATAGAGAGGGACTCCTAGCCCTGTCCACCCTGCAGGCTGCACAGAACTAGGAGGAGGAAGGGGTGGTGCTCCACTAAATGCTTTATTTGATAAATGAGGGGAGTGGATAGTTCTGTCCTCTGGAGAGGGGGTCTCACTTATAAGTATTACCGGGGGGGGGGCAAGATAAACAAATTCTGTTACCTAGGTTCCCTTCAAAATGCTGCAAATTGCCACGCTCGACTACATACTGCACAGTGTTTGCTTTGAGCAGTGCACAAACTCATTTACAGCTAACACTCAATGGTCACTAAATAGAGTAGAATTGTATAATTAACATATGCATAATAAAAAGACAATGCAATAGTGCTTATGCTGAATTGAACAGTAGATTTCTTTCATGTAATTGGCAAGAGTCCATGAGCTAGTGACATATGGGATATACAATCCTACCAGGAGGGGCAAAGTTTCCCAAACCTCAAAATGCCTATAAATACACCCCTCACCACACCCACAATTCAGTTTTACAAACTTTGCCTCCTATGGAGGTGGTGAAGTAAGTTTGTGATAAGATTTCTACGTTGATATGCGCTTCTCAGCATTGTTGAAGCCCGATTCCTCTCAGAGTACAGTGAATGTCAGAGGGACGTGAAGGGAGTATCACCTATTGAATGCAATGGTTTTCCTCACGGGAGATCTATTTCATAGGTTCTCTGTTATCAGTCGTAGAGATTCATCTCCTACCTCCCTTTTCAGATCGACAATATACTCTCATTCTATTACCTCTACTGATAACTGTTTTAGTACTGGTTTGGCTATCTGCTATATGTGGATGGGTGTCTTTGGGTAAGTATGTTTTCATTACTTAAGACACTCTCAGCTATGGTTTGGCACTTTATGTATTTATATAAAGATTTAAATATATGTATGTACTTATATTTGCCATGAGTCAGGTTTATGTATATTTCCTTTTGCAGACTATTAGTTTCATATCTGGGAAATGCTTTTTTATGAAAATGTATTTCTTTCATGGGGTATAGTCTCTTTTTCAAATTGACTGTCTTTTAAATTTGCGGGCAGAATTAGGCTCGCAAGGGCGCAAAATACCAAAGTTTATTGCGTCATTCTTGGCGCAAGATTTGTTGCCGCAAAGTTACGTTCATTGACGCAAATTTGTCATTTACGGCGTCTTAGTTGACGCCGAGTCCTTCACAATGTTGCTTCGTCTATGACGCGAGTGTGTCGTTTTCGGACGTTTTTGGCGCCAAAAAATATATTAATACTTGCCGCCAAATATTTTCATTATTTGAGACCCCATTCCTATTTGCCTCTTGCCTTTTTCTATGTCAGAGGGCTATGCTTTTTGCATTTTTTCCCATTCCTGAAACTGCCATATAAGGAAATTGATAATTTTGCTTTATATGTTGTTTTTTTCTCTTACATTTGCCAGATGTCTCAATCTGATCCTGTCTCAGAAATCACTGTTGGAACCCTGCTACCTGATAACAGTTCTACCAAAGCTAAGTGCATTTGTTGTAAACTTGTGGAGATTATACCTCCAGCTGTGGTTTGTAATAGTTGTCGTGATAAACTTTTACATGCAGAAAATATATCCATCAGTAGTAGTTAATTACCTGTTACTGTTCCCTCAACATCTAATGCACAAGCTATACCTGTAAATTTAAAAGAATTTATTTCTGATTCTATTCAGAAGGCTTTGTCTGCCATTCCGCCTTCTAATAAACGTAAAAGGTCTTTTAAAACTTCTCATAAAGTTGATGAAATTTCAAATGACCGGCAACATACTGATTTATCTTTCTCTGATGAGGATCTATCTGTTTCAGAAGATTCTGCCTCAGATATTGACACTGACAAATCCTCTTATTTATTTAAAATGGAGTATATTCGTTCTTTATTAAAAGAAGTGTTGATTACATTAGATATGGAGGAAACTAGTCCTCTTGATATTAAAACTAGTAAACGTTTAAATTCTGTTTATAAACCTCCTGTCGTTACTCCAGTGGTTTTTCCAGTTCCTGATGCTATTTCTGATATGATTTCTAAAGAATGGAATAGGCCTGGTACTTCTTTTATTCGTTCTTCAAGGTTTAAAAAATTGTATCCTTTACCAGCAGTTAGATTGGAGTTTTGGGAAAAGATCCCCAAAGTTGATGGGGCTATCTCTACTCTTGCTAAACGTACTACTATTCCTACGACAGATAGTACTTATTTTAAAGATCCTTTAGATAGGAAACTTGAATCTTATCTAAGGAAGGCTTATTTATATTCAGGTCATCTTCTTAGGCCTGCAATTTCTTTGGCTGATGTTGCAGCTGCTTCAACTTTTTGGTTGGAAACTTTAGCGCAACAAGTATCGGAACATGATTTGTCTAGCATTGTTAAGTTGATTCAACATGCTAATAATTTCATTTGTGATGCCATTTTTGATATCATCAAAATTGATGTTAGATATATGTCTTTAGCTATTTTAGCTAGAAGAGCTTTGTGGCTCAAATCTTGGAATGCTGATATGATTTCTAAGTCCAGATTGCTATCTCTTTCTTTCCAAGATAATAAATTATTTGGGTCTCTGTTGGATTCAATAATTTCAACTGTCACTGGGGGGAAGGGAGTTTTTTTGCCTCAGGATAAAAAACCTAAGGGTAAATCTAAAGCTTCTAACCGTTTTTGTTCCTTTTGACATAATAAGAAACAGAAATCTAATCCTTCCCCAAAGGAATCTGTTTCCAATTGGAAGCCTTCCTCTAATTGGAATAAATCCAAGCCATTTAAGAGATCAAAGCCAGCCCCCAAGTCCGCATGAAGGTGCGGCCCTCATTCCAGCTCAGCTGGTAGGGGGCAGATTAAAAATTTTCAAAGTTGTTTGGATCCAAAATCATTGGAATCAGAGTATTGTCTCTCAGGGGAACAGAAGATTTGTTAGAAGATTTTTTCACTCACGCATTCCAGCGAACCCAGTAAAGGCTCAGGCTTTCCTGAAGTGTGTTTCAGACCTGGAGTTATCAGGGGTAATCATGCCAGTTCCGTTTCAGGAACAGGGTCTGGGGTTTTATTCAAATCTATTCATTGTCCCAAAGAAAAAAAATTCATTCAGACCAGTTTTGGATCTAAAGATTTTGAATCGATATGTAGGAGTACCGACTTTCAAGATGGTAACTATAAGGACTATTCTGCCTTTTGTTCAGCAAGGGCATTATATGTCCACAATAGACTTATAGGATGCATATCTTCATATTCCGATTCATCCGGATCACTATCAGTTCCTGAGATTCTCTTTTCTAGACAAGCATTACCAATTTGTTGCTCTTCCTCTTGGCCTAGCAACAGCTCCAAGAATCTTTTCATAGGTTTTCGGTGCCCTACTCTTTGTAATCAGAGAGCTGGGTATTGCGGTGTTTCCTTATTTGGACGATATCTTGGTACTCGCTCAGTCTTTACGTTCTGCAGAATATCACACAAATCAACTAGTGTTGTTTCTTCAAAGACATGGTTGGAGGATCAATTTACCAAAAAGTTATTTGATTCCTCAGACAAAGGTAACTTTTTTAGGTTTCCAGATAGATTCAGTGTCCATGACTTTGTCTCTAACAGACAAGAGACGTTTGAAATTGGTTGCAGCCTGTCGGAACCTTCAGTCTCAGTCATTCCCTTCAGTAGCTATGTGCATGGAAGTTTTAGGTCTCATGACTGCAGCATCGGACGCGATTCCCTTTGCTCATTTTCATTTGAGACCTCTCCAGCTTTGTATGCTGAACCAATGGTGCAGGGATTATACAAGGATATCACAATTAATATCCTTAAATCCCAATGTTTGACTTTCTCTGACTTGGTGGTTGGATCACCATTGATAATTTTAGGGGCCTCTTTTGTTCATCCAACCTGGACTGTGATCACAACAGATGCGAGTCTTTCAGGTTGGGGAGCTGTTTGGGGATCTCTGACAGCACAAGGGGTTTGGAAATCTCAAGAGGCGAGATTACCAATCAATATTTTGGAACTCCGTGCAATTCTCGGGCTCTTCAGTTTTGGCCTCTGTTGAAGAGAGAACCATTCATTTGTTTTCAGACAGACAATATCACAACTGTGGCATATGTCAATCATCAGGGTGGGACTCACAGTCCTCAAGCTATGAAAGAAGTATCTTGGATACTTGTTTGGGCGGAATCCGGTTCATATCCCAGGTATAGACAATTGGGAAGCAGATTATCTCAGTCGTCAGACTTTACATCCGGGAGAATGGTCTCTCCACCCAGATGTGTTTTCTCAAATTGTTCAGATGTGGGGGCTTCCAGAAATAGATCTGAGGGCATCTCATCTAAACCTAAAACTTCCCAGGTACCTTTCCAGGTCCAGGGATCCTCAAGCGGAAGCAGTGGATGCGTTGACACTTCCGTGGTGTTATCAACCTGCTTATATTTTCCCGTCTCTAGTTCTTCTTCCAAGAGTGATCTCCAAGATCATCATGGAGCAATTGTTTGCGCTGCTGGTGGCTCCAGTATGGTCTCACAGGTTTTGGTATGCAGATCTTGTTCGGATGTCCAGTTGCCAACCTTGGCCACTTCCATTAAGGCCTATCGTCTATCTCAAGGTCCGTTTTTCCATCAGGATATCAAATCATTAAATTTGAAGGTATGGAAATTGAACGCTTAGTGCTTAGTCATAGAGGTTTCTCTGACTGAGTGGTTAATACTATGTTGCAGGCTTGTAAATCTGTTTCTAGAAAGATTTATTATCAAGTTTGGAAGACTTAGATTTCATGGTGTTCTCATAAATTCTCTTGGCATTCTTTTAGAATTCTTAGAATTTTACAGTTTCTTCAGGATGGTTTGGATAAAGGTTTGTCTGCAAGTTCCTTGAAGGGACAAATCTCTGCTCTTTATGTTTTATTCCACAGGAAAATTGCTAAACTTACTGATATTCATTGTTTTGTACAGGCTTTGGTTCATATCAAGTGTGACGAATCAAACCTTCTCAGCGTCAAAATCGAGGGGTATGGGCATGAAGGGGTTAATGGCACACAGCTCTGGTTCCCTTATCCTTGCAACTCTGCAAAAGGACCTTAACAGAGACACCACATTAGCCCCCAAATCTTGTCCACACTGCTCTAATTAACAATTTCCCTGCTGCCACCACCAAAACTTTTAAATTAAAGGGGAGTTTTGGGGAACCCCTAAAAACTCACACTATTTAACAATTAGGTAACGTGCCTTTAACCTTGTCTGTGAATTCGGATATTAGAGCCCAAAAGACAGAATGAGATTTTCTATGTGTTTAATAACAAAAATATCAATACAGGTTACACAGTGCAAAATTATAAAGACATTCAAAATAACATACAATTGCAAAGCTACAGTTCTTTAAAAGATATGTGGAGAGCTGCCATTCCAGATGTTTAGTGGTTTGTCCCCAGGGCAGTTCTGACTAAAAAGTCTCTCTCTTGCATACTTGAACCAATTTTTGTTTGTCTTGTCAAAGACAACGCCCGGGTTATAATTTATAACAAATGCAACCAATGAAAGAAGTCTTAGCTCCCACTATCAGCCTCCAAGGGGAGGAGCGTTAAGCATTCCTACACACAGTTACACTACTAAGGAGGGGGGTTTCAGCTTACAGCTTTTCTGAAAGCAGTTTTCACACACACAGGAAAAAGCAATTCACATTAACCTTTTCCAAGCTGAGAACACAATATCACCTATGCGGGGTAGCCAATCCAGGTATCAACTACTCCACATGATTTTATCATGACATCAAGCCTGTCATTTAATCAATCTCTCCTCCTTGGAGTCTTAATTTGGTTTTGAAGGCTTTACAGGCTCCTCCATTTGAGCCTATGGCCCCTAGTTATCAAGCCGTCAACCTCAAATACGCTGGAATTCCGCAGCGTATTTGTGGCGAGGCTGATTCGCCTTAGTTATCAAGCCCTAGATACCGGCAAAAGTAGAATTTAGTGACGTAAGCTTCGATCCGCCAGGCAAAGTCCAACACAGATCGATTCTTACGTCACTACAGATGTTCCGCACACAAGTGCGGCACAATCTGACTACTTTTGCTAGTTATCAAAAAACTAGCAGGTACGCTCGACACTTTTCCGGCCCAGCGTACCTGGTTTTCAATCCGCCGCCCTGGAGGCAGCGGATCCCATAGGAATCAATGGGAGTCTGACCATAGCGAAAGTTCATGTTCGCTGCTGCCAGACATCCCATTGATTCCTATGGGAGCTGTCTACACCTAACACCCTAAAATGTACCCCGAGTCTAAACACCCCTAATCTGCCCCCCTACACCGCCGCAACTAAATAAATGTATTACCCCCTAAACCGCCACTCCCGGAGCCCACCGCAAGCTATAATAAACTGATTAACCCCTAAACCGCCGGTCCCCGCCACAACTATAATATATGTATTAACCCCTAAACCGCTGCTCCCAGACCCCGCCGCCACCTATATGATACCTAGTAACCCCTATCCTGCCCCCCTATACCGTCGCCCTCTATAATAAAGTTATTAACCCCTATCCTGCCGATCCCGGACCTCACCGCAACTAAATAGTTTAACCCCTAAACCGCCGCTCCCAGACCCGCCGCCACCTACATGATACATATTAACCCCTATCCTGCCCCCTATACCATCGCGACCTATAATAAATTTATTAACCCCTATCCTGCCGCCCACTACACCGCAGCCACTGTAATAAAATTATTAACCCCTAAACCTAAGTCTAACCCTAACCCTAACACCCCCCTAACTTAAATATTAATTAAATAAATCTAAATAATATTTATCTTATTAAATAAATTAATCCTATTTAAAACTAAATACTTACCTATAAAATAAATAATAATTATATTGTAGCTATCTTAGGATTTATTTTTATTTTACAGGCATCTTTCAATTTATTTTAACTAGGTACAATAGCTATTAAATAGTTATTAACTATTTAATAGCTACCTAGCTAAAATAAAGAGAAATTTACCTGTAAAATAAAAACTAACCTAAGTTACAATTACACCTAACACTACACTATACTTTAATAAATTATTCCTATTTAAAACTAAATACTTACCTGTAAAATAAACCCTAAGATAGCTACAATATAATTAATAATTACATTGTAGCTATTTTAGGATTTATATTTATTTTACAGGTAACTTGGTATTTATTTTAGATAGTTAGAATAGTTATTAAATAGTTATTAACTATTTAATAACTACCTAGCTAAAAGAAATACCAAATTACCTGTAAAATAAATCCTAACCTAAGTTACAATTAAACCTAACACTATACTATCATTAAACTAATTAAATAAATTAACTACAAATAACTACAATTAAATACAATTAAATAAACTAACTAAATTACAAAAAATAAAAAAGCTAAGTTAAAAAAAATAAAAAAAATAAGTTACAAACATTTAAAAAATATTACAACAATTTTAAGCTACTTACACCAAATCTAAGCCCCCTAATAAAATAACAAACCCCCCAAAATAAAAAAATCCCTACCCTATTCTAAAATAAAAAGTTCAAAGTTCTTTTACCTTACCAGCCCTTAAATGGGCCTTTTGCGGGGCATGCCCCCAAAAATTCAGCTCTTTTGCCTGTAAAAGAAAAATACAACCCCCCAACATTAAAACCCACCACCCACATACCCCTAATCTAACCCAAACCCCCTTTAAAAAAACCTAACACTACCCCCTGAAGATCATCCTACCTTGAGTCGTCTTCACTCAGCCGAGCCACCGATGGAACCGAAGAGGAGATCCGGAGCGGAAGAAGTCATCATCCAAGGGGCGCTGAAGAAATCTTCCATCCGATGAAGTCATCATCCAAGCGGCGCTGAAGAAATCTTCCATCCGATGAAGTCATCTTCCAAGCGGCGTCTTCAATCTTCATCCATCCGGAGTGGAGCGAGCCATCTTCAGACGAGCCGACGCGGAGCGAGCCATCTTCAGACGAGCCGACGCGGAGCCATCCTCTTCTTCCCTACGACTACCGACGAATGGATATTCCTTTAAGGGACGTCATCCAAGATGGCGTCCCTTCAATTCCGATTGGCTGATAGGATTCTATCAGCCAATCGGAATTAAGGTAGGAAAAATCTGATTGGCTGATTGAATCAGCCAATCAGATTGAAGTTCAATCCGATTGGCTGATCCAATCAGCCAATCAGATTGAGCTTGCATTCTATTGGCTGATCGGAACAGCCAATAGAATGCAAGCTCAATCTGATTGGCTGATTGGATCTGATTGGATTGGCAGGTAAGTAGACACATTGATAACTAGGCCTCTATGCATTCTTTGGACATTAAACTACTTTCTTGGAAAGTGTTGTTCCTTTTGGCCATCTTCTGTTAGAAGAGTTTCTGAATTATCTGCTCTTTCTTGTGATTCTCCTTTTCTGATGTTTCATCAGGATAAGGCAGTTTTTTGGACTTCATTTAAATTCTTACCTAAGGTTGTGAATTCTAACAACATTAATAGAGACATTGTTGTCCCTTCTTTGTTTCCTAATCCTAAGAATTCTTTGGAGAGATCTTTACATTCTTTGGATGTGGTGAGAGCTCTGAAATATGTTGAATCCACTAAAGATTTCAGGAAGACTTCTAGTTTATTTGTTATCTTTTCTGGTTCCAGGAAAGGTCAGAAGGCTTCTGCCATTTCTTTGGCATCTTGGTTAAAGGTTTTGATTCATCAAGTCGGGTAAAGCCCCGCCTCAGAAAATTACAGCTCATTCTACTAGATCAGTTTCCACTTCTTGGGCTTTTAAGAATGAAGCTTCAGTTGATCAGATTTGCAAAGCAGCAACTTGGTCTTCTTTGCATACATTTACTATATTCTACCGTTTTGATGTATTTGCTTCTTCGGAAGCAGTTTTTGGTAGGAAAGTTCTTCAGGCAGCTGTTTCAGTTTGATTCTTCTGCTTATGATTTAAATTTTTCTTTTTCTTTTTTGAGAATAAACTTATATTTGGGTTGTGGATTAATTTTTTTTAGCGAAATGGCTGTTTTTATTTTGTCCCTCCCTCTCTAGTGACTCTTGCGTGGAAGTTCCACATCTTGGGTATTGCTATCCCATACTTCACTAGCTCATGGACTCTAGCCAATTACATGAAAGAAAACATAATTTATGTAAGAACTTACCTGATAAATTCATTTCTTTCATATTGGCAAGAGTCCATGAGGCCCACCCACTTTTTTATGGTGGTTATGATTTTTTTGTATAAAGCACAATTATTTCCAAATTCCTTTGTTGATGCTTTTTACTCCTTTCTTTATCGCCTCACTTCTTGGCTATTCGTTAAACTGAATTGTGGGTGTGGTGAGGGGTGTATTTATAGGCATTTTGAGGTTTGGGAAACTTTGCCCCTCCTGGTAGGATTGTATATCCCATACGTCACTAGCTCATGCACTCTTGCCAATATGAAAGAAATGAATTTATCAGGTAAGTTCTTACATAAATTATGTTTTTTCTTCTGAAAAACGTCATTGATTCTTTTCATTTGTCGGCCCACTTTATCATGTGACAGCCACCAGCCAATTACAGATATATATAAATTGTGAACTCATTTTATCTTGTTTTCCCCATTTTCTTTCTCTCTCTCTTTGTTTCTTTTTCTCCCTCTTTTTCTTTTTTTTTCCTTTCTCTCTCTTTCGCTTTCTTCTTTTTCCTTCTCTTTCTTCTTTTTCCTTCTCTTTCTTCTTTTTCTTTCTCTTTCTTCTTTTTCCTTCTCTTTCTCTTTCTTCTTTTTCCTTCTCTTTCACTTTCTTCTTTTTCCTTCTCTTTCTTCTTTTTCCTTCTCTTTCTTTCTTCTTTTTCCTTTTCTTTCTCTTTCTTCTTTTCTTTCTCTTTCTTCTTTTTCCTTTTCTTTCTCTTTCTTCTTTCTCTTTCTCTTTCTCTTTCTTCTTTTTCTTTCTCTTTCTCTTTCTTCTTTTTCTTTCTCTTTCTCTTTCTTCTTTTTCCTTCTCTTTCTCTTTCTTCTTTTTCCTTCTCTTTCTTCTTTTTCTTTCACTTTCTCTTTCTTCTTTTTCTTTCTCTTTCTTCTTTTTCTTTCTCTTTCTCTGTCTTCTTTTTCTTTCTCTTTCTTCTTTTTCTTTCTCTTTCTTCTTTTTCTTTCTCTTTCTTCTTTTTCCTTTTCTTTCTCTTTCTTCTTTTTCTTTCTCTTTCTTCTTTTTCCTTTTCTTTCTCTTTCTTCTTTTTCTTTCTCTTTCTCTTTCTTCTTTTTCTTTCTCTTTCTTTTTCTTCTTTTTCCTTCTCTTTCTCTTTCTTCTTTTTCCTTCTCTTTCTCTTTCTTCTTTTTCCTTTTCTTTCTCTTTCTTCTTTTTCCGTCTCTTTCTCTTTCTTCTTTTTCCGTCTCTTTCTCTTTCTTCTTTTTCTTTCTCTTTCTCTTTCTTTTTTTCCTTTTCTTTCTTTCTTCTTTTTCCTTTTCTTTCTTCCTTCTTTTTCCTTTTCTTTCTCTTTCTTCTTTTTCCTTTTCTTTCTCTTTCTTCTTTTTCTTTCTCTTTCTCTTTCTTCTTTTTCCTTTTCTTTCTCTTTCTTCTTTTTCTTTCTCTTTCTTCTTTTTCTTTCTCTTTTTCTTTCTTCTTTTTCCTTCTCTTTCTTCTTTTTCCTTTTCTTTCTCTTTCTCTCTTGGCTGTGTGTTGCACTATAGCTTGGCTTAGCTTGCTGGGGTTTTTTGTTGTTGTTGTTGGTTAGGGGTTTTTCTGGGGCTAGCCCAGAATGGCTTCTACTTCAGGGGGAAGCTGTCCCAATGTATTTAGGTTTGAAAATTTGACCAGAAGGCATGGATGGGGTCAAAATCAGCCCTGGAAATGTTAATGTTGAGAATTGTGTGTTAGCTGTAGGGAAAGCTGTTGGTTGCAGTAATATTAAGTCTGCACCAAGAATGAATAAATAGTGGTTGTTTTTGTGAGCACTGAACAGCTATAGCTAACAAACACCTAGATTACAAGTTTTGCGTTAAGTGGGATTACAAGGGACAGGAAAGTAAGGGGTTAATGCAGCACTCACTCTCACTCAATATTAAGTAATATGGTATAAAATCATTCATACTTTATTATATTCTGGTTAAAAACCGGGATGAACATCCCTGATATTCCTCTAAACTACCCACAACCACTTATTTAACTATAGTTAAAAGAATAATGGCTGCCTATCACTCCTCTGTTTCCTGGCCGATAGCAGGAAACATCGGCATCAGGTGGCTGGAGTGAAAGGACAGGCCAAATAAGAAAGTGCAGAACAAATGCGTTTCGGCTATATGTTAGCCTTTATCAATGTTACACATTCAAAGGTCAAATGAATAAGCCGAGGCTTCAGTGTTGAAGGCTTGATATATCCGTAAATCGGTAACCAACAGCCAATCATGGATGCTTTCAGACCTCCGCCTATTTTTTCACCAATCAGCGTAGGGCATGACTCACGCCCAATAGAGACTGTGATCTGATTGGAGCAATAGCGGCAAGCACTCGGATTGGAGAAATATCGGGCTTTGCCCGAATTGCCTTCACTGTAGGTTATGCCTTGCTGAAATAGAAATATAAGCACCATCGAAAAACCCAAAGATTGCAGTGGTACTCTCCGAGCTAGTACAATACACCATTAGCAGATTCCTATCTATCAGGCACAGTGTCATCGCGTATTGAAATGAATAGGCAGTGCAGGGTGGTGATCTGATTGTATCACAAAAACAGAGTATACCCAAAGAATTGTAAATGTCTGTGGGTCCGTTTCACCTATATATGTTTATTACTAATTGGAACTATGTAACAGGTATACATTAAAAAGGTTAAGGAGCACATCTCTAAATGGTTATCAGTCCCCATATGCCGGGTAAGGTGATATTATTCACAATTTCACAGAATAAACGTTTATATGATATGGAGATAAACCTTATAGTTCCTTTAATGTATAAGTAATAATATACTAAGTTTGCTCAAAGATCATCTGGCACCATGGTAGATTCTATTTTTACTGCTTGGTGAATGATAGTCGGTTTATCGCAATCTCATGTTATTACACAGGTCATGATTAACTATTGAGAGTGGGAATGTGTGAGCAACCTGGAGTGCATACAACCAATATACACCCCCCAAGAACACAAATAACCACTGATTGTCGTTACAAGTATGCCTAAGTGTTTAAGTAATAATATTATTATACAGGAATTATATAAAAGACCTGTACATGTCCCACAAGAACTTATTAACAAAAACTTTTTCATTAAATTCATCATAGAGTTGTGGGGTACAGATATTTCTAATGTATAGTATCCAAAGACGGTTGTGATAAAATCCCAAAATGGGGTAACATAATGTGTAATATAAGTTAGCCCCAAGTGGGAAGTAACCCATTAATTATTCCTGAAACACCATGGCGTCCTAGGTATCAATAGTTAAACAATAAAATATTAATATATATCATTGGCTGCGGTAAGTTATCAAGTCATATAGTTTTAGTAAATAATGACTTGTCATATGCCATCATTACCTGTCATAAGCCATATGATAAATAACAGATGAATAATATATAGAATATGACCTGTAGTTGCTTATAAATATATTAGATATACACCCAGTAATTGTTGAACTCATTCATGTCGTTAGGTATGACCGTGTTTAAGTTAAAAACCCATTTGGTTTCCATCTTTAACAATCTCTGTTCAGTGTTCCCTCCACGTATTCCAGGTTTAACTCTTTCAAGACCCCAACATTTCATTACATTGGTATTCCCATTATGGGATAGTAGGAAGTGTTTAGCTACACTTGTGATTTGTTTTTTGTTCTCTACATCCCTTTGGGCTGTCCTTATATTACTAAGATGCTCGGTCATGTGTGTGCCTAGACAGCGTGTGGTCATACCAACGTAATATAAATTGCAGCTGCAAGATAGACAATAAATCACGTTGTGTTCTTTAATGGCCCACGTTTTACCAAATCTATCCACTATAGATTGTTTCTTAACCATATGTTGGCACACTTTGCAGTGCCCGCATGCGATAGACCCTTTATGCACAGGATTTCTCTTCGCATTCCTATCATAGTGACTGGTAACTAACTTGTCACTCAGGTTGCTCGCTCTCCTGTATGTTAATAAAGGCCTATCAGGTAACAATGGTTTTAATAGGGTGTCTTGGGTAAGGACATGGCAATGTGTTTTCAGAATGTTAGTAATCTCATTACTTTGTGGTGAATAAGTTGTAATAAACCTGAGAGGGGTACTATTTGCTTTGGGTCTAGGAGTAAGTAACTCTTGTCTATCTTTGCGCAGAGCATTGTTGTAAGCTTTAGCAAGTAGCTTTCTTGAATACCCACGTTCGAGTAATCTCTGTCTGAGATCTCTAGCTGATTTCTTAAAATTCTCAATGGTACTACAGTTTCGTCGTAACCGTATGTACTTCCCCATCGGTAGCCCCCTAGTGGTATTCGGGTGGTGGTAACTACTGGCATGCAGGATGTTATTAGTTGATGTGGGTTTCCTGTATACGTTAGTCACAATAGAACTGTCAACCTTATGGATATAAAGATCTAAAAATTCCACCATAGACTTTTCTATAGTGGAAGTCAGATGTAATCCAAAAGGATTTTCATTGAGAATATTGATGAATTCTGTCAAAAGGAGTTCAGGGCCATCCCATACAAAGAATATATCATCTATATATCTGGACCAGTGGGATACATGTTTGGTAAGGTGTTTAAGATTGTCATGAAATACCATTTCCTCCCACCAGCCCAGATATATATTAGCGTATGTCAGGGCACAAGACGTGCCCATGGCCGTGCCACAAGTTTGTAAGAAGAATTTGTCGTCAAAGACGAAAAAATTATGTGTCAATACAAATTCCAACAGCTTGAGAAGGAATTCCTTTACCTCTTGACTCATCTTAGTATTCTTGGCTAAGTAGTAAGAAATCGCTCTACACCCCCATTCTGTTTTAATACTAGTATAGAGCGACTCTACATCACATGTAACCAATAGTGAAGAATTCATATCCAGCTTCAAGCCATTCACTTAATTTAGCAGATGCATGGTATCCCTGGTATATGATGGAAGGGATTCCACAATGTATCTTAACCTAGTATCAATATATCTGCTTGCCTTTTCAGTTAAGGAACCAATCCCAGAGACTATAGGTCTCCCAGGTGGTTTTAAAACATTTTTATGGATTTTGGGCAATAAATAAAGTGTGGCGATTATGGGTTGTTTTGTTTCAAGAAAATTGTACTCTTTTTGATCAATAACTCCACCAGTTAAAGCTGTCTTAATAAGTTTGTTGTAACTATAGGATTACATAACAAAGTCTTGTAATTCATAGGATTGTTTAGCTGGCGTAATGCTTCCTCACGGTACATAGTATCCGGCCAGATAACTATGTTGCCTCCTTTGTCACTGCACTTAATCTGCACATTTTTCATTTCAGATAATTGTTTTAGTGCCTGATTTTCTTTCTTACTCAGGTTATAGTTAGGTTTTGCAGTATGTCCCTGAATGTCAAGAATATCTTGGCACACTAAATTAAGGAAGGTTAATGCATTATATGATGTGTTATTAGGAGGTACAAATTTGGATTTGGCCTTCAAAACTTGGCGCCAGCTTTTATTATCATCAGTTTCAACAGTGCTGATAGATTCCTCTAACAGAGAAATTAAATCACTAATGGCTGCTTGATCAGTAGCATTTAACTGGTCATGGTCTGAACTGCTAAAGTATTTTTTCTAAAGGATTTTCCTAGTAAATAGGTGTATATCTTTGATCACCTCAAATTTATTAAATTGCGGTGTGGGTATGAAAGATAGACCTTTTTTGAGGACTGATATTTGGTCAAAGGTCAGAATTAAATTAGAGAGATTAATAATATTTAATTCAGTGGTGTTTACTTCTTGTGATGAAGTTTTGCGTTAAAACAGCACCACAGCCATTACAAGTCTTATAGTCGGTATAGCTGTACCGCAAGCCTTTTAGCCTCTAACGCAACATCAGTCCCGCACTCGTAAAAATTACGTTTTTTCATGGGACTTCCATAGTGTAGCCATTACGAGTTTTGCGATGAGGCTAAAAAGCTTGCGTTGCAGCCTATAGCGACAAGATCCGTTTCGCAATCTGAGAGCAGCTGTTATGAGTTTTATGCAACAAAACTGTTACACAAAATTCATAACTAAAGTGTTACAAAATACACTAACACCCATAAACTACTTATTAACCCCTAAACCAAGGCCCTCCCGCATAGCAAATACTATATTAAAGTTATTAACCCCTAATCTGCGGATCCCGACATCGCCGCCACTAATAAAATGTATTAACCCCTATTCCACCGCTCCCCATCGTCACCACTATAATAGCTTATTAACCCCTAAACCACCTCACTCCCGCAATGCAAATACTATTTAAATATTATTAACCCCTAATCTGCCATCCCCCCACATCGCCCCCACTATACTAAAGTTTTTAACCCCTATTCCACCACTTCCCAACACCGCCATCACTATAATAAACCTATTAACTCCTAAACCGCAAGCCCCCCACAATGAAATATACTAAATTAAACTATTAACCCCTAAACCGAAAGCCCCCACATTGCAATAAACTAATTTAAACTAGTAACCCCTAAACCTAACGCCCCCCTAACTTTATATTAAAATTACAATTTCCCTATCTTAAATTAAATTCAAACATACCTGTCAAATTAAAAAAACTAAGTTTAAACTAACAATTAAACTAATATAACTATTAAACTAAAATTAAACTAACTACCAATTAAATAAACTATATTACACATTTAAAAAATCCTAACACTACTCTAAAAATTACAAACTATCTAATTACAAAAAATTAAACACTAAATTACAAAAAATAACAAACAAAATTATCAAAACATAAAAAAGAATTGCACCTAATCTAATAGACCTATAAAAATAAAAAAGCCCACCAAAAATAAAAATAAAAACCTAGCCTACAATAAACTACCAATAACCATTAAAAGGGCCTTTTGTAAGGGCATTGCCCTAAGTTAAACAGCTCTTTTACCTGTAAAAAAAATACAAAGACCCCCCCAACAGTAAAACCCACCACCCAACCAACCCCCAACAAAAACCTAATCTACCCATTGCCCTGAAAAGGTGATTTGTCTGGGCATTGCCCTTAAAAAGGCATTTAGCTCTTTTGCATTGCCTTGAAAAGGGCATTTAGCCCTGTTCAAATCAGCCAATAGAATTTCAGTAGCTCTAATCCTATTGGCCGATTTGAACAGCCAATAGGATTTCAGTAGCTCTCATCCTATTGGCTGATTTGAATTTCCAAAATTAAATCAGCCAATAGGAATGCAAGGGACGCCACTTTGAATCGCGTCCCTTGCATTGAAGATTCAGTATACGGCGGCGACCGTATGAAGAGAATGCTCCATGCCGGATGTCTTCAGGATAGGCCCGCTCCACGCCGCGCCGCCGGGATGAAGATAGAAGATGCCGCCGGGATGAAGATGGAGCCGCCGGGATGAAGATCGTTCAAGTGGGACTTCAGCAACTGTGAGTACCTAAACAGGGTTTAGTGTATGTTTTTTTTTAAGGTTTTTTTTTTTTTTTTTTAGATTAGGGGTTGGGCATTTCTTAAAAGAGCTAAATGTTCTTTTAAGGGCAATGGGTAGATTAGTTTTTTGTTGGGGGTTGGTTGGGTGGTGGGTTTTACTGTTGGGGGGTCTTTGTATTTTTTTACAAGTAAAAGAGCTGTTGTTTAATTTAGGGCAGTGCCCAACAAAAAGCCCTTTTAATGGTTATTGGTAATTTTAGGGGTTAATAACTTTAGTATAGTGCCGGTGATATCGGGAGCGGAAGATTAGGGGTTAATAGCTTTATTTAGGTGGCGGCGATATATGGAGTGGCAGAATAGGGGTTAATAACATTATGTAGGTGTCAGCGATGTCGGGGGCAGCAGATGACGGGTGTTTAGACGTGGGGTTTATGTTAGGGTGTTAGGCTTAAATGTTACTTTATTTCCCCATAGGCATCAATGGGGCTGCATTACGGAGCTTTTCATTCCGTGATCACAGGCGTTAATTTTTTTTTCTATGGGGGGAACTCAGGGGAGTGTGCATAAGCACGTCAAAACAGCGCTTGTATTTTGTGCGGTATGGAGCTCATCAGCACCATAACGCAAGCACAAGCCAGCTGTTTCAAAACTTGTAATGGCTGCACTATAAAGGGTGAAATAACGCAATTTAATAACTCGTAATCTAGGTTATAGTAATCTCAGAAGGTGTTGTCATTGTTTCAGTTTTTATACTGTTTTACCTCCATCTGCTCCAACTGTGAAAGTGCTTATTTCTAATGTGCCTCCTATTTGAGAAATTAACAACTAGCTCAGGATTTATCTCGTTATGGAAAATTAACCAGTCCCATTCACATGGTTCATATAGCATGTAAAGCACATGAGATTTAGCATGTTATATCCTTTAGCATGTAAAGCAAATGAGATTAAGTATGTTATGTCCTTTAGCATGTAAAGCAAATGAGATTAAACATGTTATGTCCTTTAGCATGTAAAGCAAATGAGATTAAGCATGTTATGTCCTTTAGCATGTAAAGCAAATGAGATTAAGCATGTTATGTCCTTTAGCATGTAAAGCAAATGAGATTAAGCATGTTATGTCCTTTAGCATGTAAAGCAAATGAGATTAAGCATGTTATGTCCTTTAGCATGTAAAGCAAATGAGATTAAGCATGTTATATCCTTTAGCATGTAAAGCACATGATATTAAGCATGTTATGTCCTTTAGCATGTAAAGCAAATGAGATTAAGCATGTTATATCCTTTAGCATGTAAAGCACATGAGATTAAGCATGTTATATCCTTCAGCATGTAAAGCAAATGACATTAAGCATGTTATATCCTGTAGCATGTAAAGCACATGATATTAAGCATGTTATATCCTGTAGCATGTAAAGCACATGAGATTAAGCATGTTATATCATTCAGCATGTAAAGCAAATGAGATTAAGCATGTTATATCATTTAGCATATAAAGCACATGAGATTAAGCATGTTATGTCCTTTAGCATGTAAAACAAATTAGATTAAGCATGTTATGTCCTTTAGCATGTAATTCACATGAGATTAAGCATGTTATATCCTTTAGCATGTAAAGCACATGAGATTAAGCATGTTATATCCTTTAGCATGTAAAGCACATGAGATTAAGCATGTTATGTCATTTGGCATGTAAAGCACATGAGATTAAGCATGTTATGTCATTTGGCATGTAAAGCACATGAGATTAAGCATGTTATGTCATTTGGCATGTAAAGCACATGAGATTAAGCATGTTATGTCATTTGGCATATAAAGCACATGATATTAAGCATGTTATATCCTTTAACATGTAAAGCACATGAGATTAAGCATGTTATGTCCTTTAGCATGTAAAGCACATGAGATTAAGCATGCTATATCCTTTAGCATGTAAAGCACATGAGATTAAGCATGTTATATCCTTTAGCATGTAAAGCACATGCGATTAAGCATGTTATATCCTTTAGCATGTAAAGCACATGAGATTAAGCATGTTATGTCATTTGGCATGTAAAGCACATGAGATTAAGCATGTTCTGTCCTTTAGCATGTAAAGCACATGAGATTAAGCATGTTATGTCCTTTATCATGTAAAGCAAATGAGAATAAGCATGTTATGTCCTTTATCATGTAAAGCACATGAGATTAAGCATGTTATGTCCTTTAGCATGTAAAGCACATGAGATTAAGCATGTTATGTCCTTTAGCATGTAAAGCACATGAGAGTAAGCATGTTGGGCGCGATCCGATATAGATCGTAGTTTGCGGCGCAAGCGAGGGAACCCGCGTCGCCCGCAGTTTCAGCTCGCAACTCGAGCTATCCCATATACTGCGCCGTCAGATGCTAACGTGCCGTAAGTCGGATAAACCAGCGATGTCCAGAAATCTGCGCAAGTACAAATTTCTGGCGTCGCTAGTGACTTACGGCACGTTAGAAACTGCCGGCGCCTACCTGACTAAAGTCTAAATCACCCGCACTGTCTAACACGCCTCCCTAACATAGCCCGACACGTCTAACCCTCTATCCGCTATCCCCCCTCACTATCCTAACAATAAAATATGTATTAACCCCTAAACCGCCGCTCCCAAACCCTGCCGCAACCTAATAAAGTTATTAACCCCTAAACCGCCGCCAGCTATATTAAATCTATAACCCCCTAAAGTGAGCCCCTTACACCGCCGCCATCTACCTTACCTACCCCCTAAAGTGAGCCCCTACCCCGCCGCTAACTATTTTAAAATGATTAACCCCTAATCTAATCCCCCTACACCGCCGCCAGCTATATTAACTATATTAACCCTAATTATATTAGGGTTAATATAGTTAATATAATTATTATATTATATATATTAACTATATTAACCCTAATTATATTAGGGTTAATATAGTTAATATCGTTATTATAATATATATATATATATATATATATATTAAGTATAACAACCCTATCTAACTCTAACATCCCTAACTAAACTCTTATTAAAATAAATCTAATATTAATATTATTAATTAAAATATTCCTATTTAAATCTAAATACTTACCTATAAAATAAACCCTAAGATAGCTACAATATAATTAATAATTACATTATAGCTATGTTAGGGTTTATATTTATTTTACAGGTAAATTGTTAATTATTTTAACTAGGTATAATAGCTATTAAATAGTTATTAACTATTTAATAGCTACCTAGTTAAAATAATTACCCAATTACCTGTAAAATAAATCCTAACCTAAGTTACAAATACACCTACACTATCAATAAATTAAAGAAACTACAAATATCTATCTAAAAATACAATTAAATAAACTAAACTACAAAAAAAACAAAACACTAAATTACAAAAAATAAAAAAAAGATTACAAGATTTTTAAGCTAATTACACCTATTCTAAGCCCCCTAATAAAATAATAAAGTCCCCCAAAATAAAAAAATTCCCTACCCTATTCTAAATTAAAAAAAGTTCAAAGCTCTTTTACCTTACCAGCCCTTAAAAGGGCCTTTTGTGGGGGCATGCCCCAAAGAAAACTGCTCTTTTGCCTGAAAAAAACCCCACAATACCACCCCCCAACATTACAACCCACCACCCACATACCCCTAATCTAACCCAAACCCCCCTTAAATAAACCTAACACTACCCCCCTGAAGATCTCCCTACCTTATCTTCACCACGCCGGGCCGAACTCCTCATCCGATCCGGGCGATGTCTTCCAGCAAGCGGCAGTGAAGTCTTCTTCCATCCGGGCGATGTCTTCCAGCAAGCGGCAGTGAAGTCTTCTTCCATCGGCGATGTCTTCAAGCAAATCGGCATCTTCAATCTTCTTTCTTCGCTCCTCCGCCGCGGAGCATCCATCCGGCACGACGACTTCCTGACGAATGAGGTTCCTTTAAATGACGTCATCCAAGATGGCGTCCGTCGAATTCCGATTGGCTGATAGGATTCTATCAGCCAATCGGAATTAAGGTAGAAAAATCTGATTGGCTGATTGAATCAGCCAATCAGATTCAAGTTCAATCCGATTGTCCAAAGCTAAAGTACACGGATGAAGGGAGGGACAAGGCAGGTACTTAAACGGAAGGTACCACTGCCTGTAAAACCTTTCTCCCAAAAATAGCCTCCGAAGAAGCAAAAGTATCAAACTTGTAGAATTTTGAAAAAGTATGAAACCAAGACCAAGTCGCCGCCTTGCAAATCTGTTCAACAGAAGCCTCATTTTTAAAGGCCCAAGTGGAAGCCACAGCTCTAGTAGAATGAGCTGTAATCCTTTCAGGAGGCTGCTGGCCAGCAGTCTCATAGGCTAAGCAGATTATGCTTCTTAGCCAAAAAGAAAGAGAGGTTGCCGAAGCCTTTTGACCTCTCCTCTGTCCAGAGTAGACAACAAACAAAGCAGATGTTTGACAAAAATCTTTAGTAGCTTGTAAGTAAAACTTTAAAGCACGAACCACGTCCAGATTGTGTAATAGACGTTCTTTCTTTGAAGAAGGATTAGGACACAAGGATGGAACAACAATCTCTTGAATGATATTCTTGTTAGATACCACCTTAGGTAAAAACCCAGGTTTGGTACGCAGGACTACCTTATCCGTATGGAAGATCAGATAAGGAGAATCACATTGTAAAGCAGATAACTCGGAGACTCTACGAGCCGAGGAAATAGCTACCAAAAACAGAACTTTCCAAGATAAAAGTTTGATATCTATGGAATGAAGAGGTTCAAACGGAACTCCTTGAAGAACCTTAAGAACCAAATTTAAGCTCCATGGGGGAGCAACAGGTTTAAACACAGGCTTGATTCTAACCAAAGCCTGACAAAATGCCTGAACATCTGGAACATCTGCCAGATGCTTGCCGAAAAGAATAGACAGAGAAGAAATCTGTCCTTTTAAGGAACTAGCTGACAATCCTTTTTCCAAACCATCTTGGAGAAAAGATAATATCCTGGGAATCCTAACCCTTGGATTCACACCAATAAAGATATGTACGCCATATTTTATGGTAAATTTTCCTGGTGACAGGCTTTCGTGCCTGTATTAAGGTATCAATGACTGACTCGGAGAAGCTACACTTTGATAAAATCAAGCGTTCAATCTCCAGGCAGTCAGTCTCAGAGAAATTAGATTTGGATGGTTGAAAGGACCCTAAAGTAGAAGGTCCTGTCTCAGAGGCAGAGTCCATGGTGGAAAGGATGACATGTCCACCAGATCTGCATACCAGGTCCTGCGTGGCCATGCAGGCGCTATCAAAATCACTGATGCTCTCTCCTGCTTGACCTTGGCAATCAGTCGAGGGAGCAGAGGAAACGGTGGAAACACATAAGCCAGGTTGAAAGACCAGGGCGCTGCTAGAGCATCTATTAGCGTCGCCTTGGGATCCCTGGACCTGGATCCGTAACAAGGAAGCTTGGCGTTCTAGCGAGACGCCATGAGATCCAGTTCTGGTTTGCCCCAACGAAGAATCAATTGTGCAAACACCTCCGGATGGAGTTCCCACTCTCCCGGATGAAAAGTCTGACGACTTAAAAAATCCGCCTCCCAGTTCTCTACACCTGGGATATGGATAGCTGATAGGTGGCAAGAGTGAGTCTCTGCCCAGCGAATTATCTTTGAGACTTCTAACATCGCTAGGGAACTTCTTGTTCCCCCTTGATGGTTGATGTAAGCCACAGTCGTGATGTTGTTCGACTGAAATCTGATGTACCCCAGAGTTGCTAACTGAGGCCAAGCCTGAAGAGCATTGAATATCACTCTTCCAGAATATTTATTGGAAGGAGTGTCTCCTCCTGAGTCCACGATCCCTGAGCCTTCAGGGAGTTCCAGACTGCACCCCAACCTAGAAGGCTGGCATCTGTTGTTACAATTGTCCAATCTGGCCTGTGAAAGGTCATACCTTTGGACAAATGGACCCGAGATAGCCACCAGAGAAGAGAATCCCTGGTCTCTTGATCCAGATTTAGTAGAGGGGACAAATCTGTGTAATCCCCGTTCCACTGACTGAGCATGCATAGTTGCAGCGGTCTGAGATGTAGGCGTGCAAACGGCACTATGTCCATTGCCGCTACCATTAAGCCGATTACTTCCATGCACTGAGCCACCAAAGGGCGCGGAATGGAATGAAGAACACGGCAGGAATTTAGAAGCTTTGATAACCTGGACTCCGTCAGGTAAATTTTCATTTCTACAGAATCTATCAGAGTCCCTAGGAAGGAAACTCTTTTGAGTGGGGACAGAGAACTCTTTTCCTCGTTCACTTTCCACCCATGCGATCTCAGAAATGCCAGTACTACGTCCATATGAGACTTGGCAATTTGGAAGTTTGACGCCTGTATCAGGATGTCGTCTAAATAAGGGGCCACTGCTATGTCCCGCAGCCTTAGGACCGCCAGAAGCGACCCTAGAACCTTCGTAAAGATTCTTGGGGCTGTAGCTAATCCAAAGGGAAGAGCTACAAACTGGTAATGCCTGTCTAGAAAGGCAAACCTGAGAAACCGATGATGATCTTTGTTATCGGAATGTGAAGATAAGCATCCTTTAAATCCACTGTAGTCATATATTGACCCTCCTGGATCATAGGTACGAATAGTTTCCATCTTGAATGATGGAAATCTGAGGAATTTGTTTAAGATCTTTAGATCCAAAATTGGTCTGATGGTTCCCTCTTTTTTGGGAACCACAAACAGGTTTGAGTAAAAACCCTGTCCCTGTTCCTCCTTTGGAACTGGATGGATCACTCCCATAACTAGGAGGTCTCGTACACAGTGTAAGAATGCCTCTCTCTTTATCTGGTTTGCAGATAATTGTGAAAGGTGAAATCTCCCTTTTGACGGGGAAGCTTTGAAGTCCAGAAGATATCCCTGGGATATAATTTCCAACACCCAGGGATCCTGGACATCTCTTGCCCACGCCTGGGCGAAGAGCGAAAGTCTGCCCCCTACTAGATCCGTTACCGGATAGGGGGCCGTTCCTTCATGCTGTCTTAGAGACAGCAGCAGGCTTTTTGGCCTGCTTACCTTTGTCCCAGGTCTGGTTTGGTCTCCAGACCGTCTTGGACTGAGCAAAAGTTCCTTCTTGTTTGCATTAGAGGAAGTTGATGCCGCACTTGCCTTGAAGTTTCGAAAGGCACGAAAATTAGACTGGCCCTTGATTTGGACCTGTCCTGAGGAAGGGCATGACCTTTTCCTTTAGTGATATCAGCAATAATCTCCTTCAAACCAGGCCCGAATAGGGTCTGCCTCTTGAAGGGAATGTTAATCAGCTTAGATTTTGAAGTCACGTCAGCTGACCATGATTTAAGCCATAGCGCCCTGCGCGCCTGTATAGCAAAACCAGAATTCTTAGCCGTTAGTTTAGTCAAATGAACAATGGCATCAGAAAACAAAGGAATTGGCTAGCTTAAGTGCTCTAAGCTTGCCAAGTATGTCATCCAATGGAGTCGCTACCTGTAAAGCCTCTTCCAGAGACTCAAACCAGAACGCCGCAGCAGCAGTGACAGGAGCAATGCATGCAAGGGGCTGTAGCATAAAACCTTATTGAAAAAACATTTTCTTAAGGTAACCTTCTAATTTTTTATCCATTGGATCTAAAAAGGCACAACTGTCCTCGACAGGGATAGTAGTACGCTTTGCTAAAGTAGAAACTGCTCCCTCCACCTTAGGAACTGTCTGTCATAAGTCCCGTGTGGTGGCGTCTATTGGAAACATTTTTCTAAAAATAGGAGGGGAAGAGAACGTCACACCTGGTCTATCCCATTCCTTATTAATAATTTCTGTAAACCTTTTAGGTATTGGAAAAACATCAGTACACACCGGCACTGCATAGTATTTATCCAGTCTACACAATTTCTCTGGCACTGCAATTGTATCACAGTTATTCAGAGCAGCTAAAACCTCCCTGAGAAACACGCGGAGGTGTTCAAGCTTAAATTTAAATGTAGAAATATCAGAATCAGGTTGCATCATCTTTCCTGAGTCAAAAACATCACCCACAGACTGAAGCTCTCCTTCCTCAGCTTCTGCATATTGTGAGGCAGTATCAGACATGGTTCTTAAAGTGTCAGTATGCTCTGCATTTCGTCTAACCCCAGAGCTATCTCGCTTACCTCGAAATTCAGGTAGTCTGGTTAATACCGCTGACAGTGTATTATCCATGACTGCCGCCATGTCTTGTAAAGTAATCGCTATGGGCGCCCTAGATGTACTTGGCGCCATTTGAGCGTGAGTCCCTTGAGCGGGAGTCAAAGGATCTGACACGTGGGGAGAGTTAGTCAGCATAACTTCCCCCTCGTCAGATTCCTCTGGTGATAAATTTTTTTAAAGACAGAATATGATCTTTATTGCTTAAAGTGAAATCAGTACATTTGGTACACATTCTAAGAGGGGGTTCCACCATGGCTTTTAAACATAATGAACAATGAGTTTCCTCTATGTCAGACATGTTTGTACAGACTAGCAATGAGACTAGCAAGCTTGAAAAACACTTTAAATCAAGTTAACAAGCAAATATAAAAAACGGTACTGTGCCTTTAAGAGAAAAAATTTTTGTCAAAATTTGAAAAACAGTGAAAAAAGGCAGTAAATCAAACGAAATTTTTACAGTGTATGTAATAAGTTAACAGAGCATTGCACCCACTTGCAAATGGATGATTAACCCCTTAATTCAAAAAACGGATCAAAAAAACGATATAGACCTTTTTTAACAGACACAACAAACTGCCACAGCCTGCTGTGGCCCTACCTTCCCTAATAAATGACTTTGGAAAGCCTTTGAGCCCTTTAGAGATGTCCTATAGCATACAGGGGACTCCTGAGGGAAGCTGGATGTCACAGTTTGTAATTTTAACTGCAACAACTGTAACTTTTATACTACAACAGTAGTCTAGGCAAAATTTAAGCCAGCCATGTGGAAAAAACTAGGCCCCAATAAAGTTTTATCACCAAAGCATATATAAAAACGATTAAACATGCCAGCAAACGTTTTATATTGCAATTTTATAAGGGTATTACCCCTGAGAGTAAGCATGATACCAGTCGTTATTAAATCACTGTATTCAGGCTTAACTTACATTAATCCGGTATCAGCAGCATTTTCTAGCATTTTCCATTTCTAGAGAAAATTGTAACTGCACATACCTCATAGCAGAGTAACCTGCACGCCATTCTCCCGCTGAAGTTACCTCTCTCCTCAGACATATGTGAGAACAGCAATGGATCTTAGTTACAACCTGCTAAGATCATAGAAAACTCAGGCAGATTCTTCTTCTATTTACTGCCTGGGATAAAATAGTACAACTCTGGTACCATTTAAAATAACAAACTTTTGATTGAAGATAAAAAACTAACTATATTTCACCACTCTCTCTTACTACCTCCATGCGTGTTGAGAGTTGCAAGAGAATGACTGGATATGGCAGTTAGGGGAGGAGCTATATAACAGCTCTGCTGTGGGTGTCCTCTTGCAACTTCCTGTTGGGAATGAGAATATCCCACAAGTAATGGATGATCCGTGGACTGGATACACCTTACAAGAGAAATGAGATTAAGCATGTTATGTCCTTTAGCATGTAAAGCACATGAGATTAAGCATGTTACGTCCTGTAGCATGTAAAGCAAATTAGATTAAGCATGTTATATCCTTTAGCATGTAAAGAACATGAGATTAAGCATGTTATATCCTTTAGCTGTAAAGCACATGAGATTAAGCATGTTACGTCCTGTAGCATGTAAAGCAAATAAGATTAAGCATGTTATATCCTTTAGCATGTAAACCACATGAGATTAAGCATGTTATATCCTTTAGCTGTAAACCACATGAGATTACGCATGTTATATCCTTTAGCTGTAAAGTACATGAGATTAAGCATGTTATATCCTTTAGCATGTAAAGCAAATTAGATTAAGCATGTTATATCCTTTAGCATGTAAAGCACATGAGATTAAGCATATTATATCCTTTAGCTGTAAAGCACATGAGATTAAGCATGTTATATCCTTTAGCTGTAAAGCACATGAGATTAAGCATGTTACATCCTTTAGCTGTAAAGCACATGAGATTAAGCATGTTACATCCTTTAGCTGTAAAGCACATGAGATTAAGCATATTATATCCTTTAGCATGTAAAGCACATGATATTAAGCATGTTATGTCCTTTGGCATGTAAAGCAAATTAGATTAAGCATGTTATATCATTTAGCATGTAAAGCACATGAGATTAAGCATGTTATGTCCTTTAGCATGTAAAGCAAATGCGATTAAGCATGTTATATCCTTTAGTATGTAAAGCACATGAGATTAAGCATGTTATATCCTTTAGCATGTAAAGCAAATGAGATTAAGCATGTTATATCCTTTAGCTGTAAAGCACATGAGATTAAGCATGTTATATCCTTTAGCTGTAAAGCACATGAGATTAAGCATGTTATATCCTTTAGCATGTAAAGCACATGAGATTAAGCATGTTATATCCTTTACCATGTAAAGCAAATGATATTAAGCATGTTATATCCTTTACCATGTAAAGCACATGAGATTAAGCATGTTATATCATTTAGCATGTAAAGCACATGAGATTAAGCATGTTATATCATTTAGCATGTAAAGCAAATGAGATTAAGCATGTTACATCCTTTAGCATGTAAAACAAATTAGATTAAGCATGTTATGTCCTTTAGCGTGTAAAGCACATGAGATTAAGCATGTTATATCATTTAGCATGTAAAGCAAATGAGATTAAGCATGTTACATCCTTTAGCATGTAAAACAAATGAGATTAAGCATGTTATATCCTTTAGCATGTAAAGCACATGAGATTAAGCATGTTATGTCCTGTAGCATGTAAAGTACATGAGATTAAGCATGTTATATCCTTTAGCATTTAAAGCACATGAGATTAAGCATGTTATCTCCTTTAGCATGTAAAGCACATGAGATTAAGCATGTTATGTCCTTTAGCATGTAATGCACATGAGATTAAGCATGTTATATCCTTTAGCGTGTAAAGCAAATAAGGTTAAGCATGTTATGTCCTTTAGCGTGTAAAGCACATGATATTAAGCATTTTATATCCTGTAGCATGTAAATCAAGTGAGATTAAGCATGTTATATCCTTTAGCATTTAAAGCACATGAGATTAAGCATGTTATATCCTTTAGCATGTAAAGCAAATGATATTAAGCATGTTATGTCCTGTAGCATGTAAAGCACATGAGATTAAGCATGTTATATCCTTTAGCATGTAAAGCAAATGAGATTAAGCATGTTATGTCCTTTAGCATGTAGAGCACATTAGATTAAGCATGTTATATCCTTTAGCATGTAAAGCAAATGAGATTAAGCATGTTATGTCCTTTAGCATGTAAGGCAAATGAGATTAAGCATGTTATATCCTTTAGCATGTAAAGCACATGAGATAAAGCATGTTATGTCCTTTAGCATGTAAAGCAAATGAGATTAAGCGTGTTACGCCCTGTAGCATGTAAAGCAAATAAGATTAAGCATGTTATGTCCTTTACCATGTAGAGCACATGAGATTAAGCATGTTATATCCTTTAGCATGTAAAGCAAATGAGATTAAGCATGTTATATCCTTTAGCATGTAAAGCACATGAGATTAAGCATGTTATTTCCTTTAGCATGTAAAGCAAATGAGATTAAGCATTTTATGTCATTTGGCGTGTAAAGCAAATGAGATTAAGCATGTTATGTCCTTTAGCATGTAAGGCAAATGAGATTAAGCATGTTATATCCTTTAGCATGTAAAGCAAATGAGATTAAGCATGTTATATCCTTTAGCATGTAAAGCAAATGAGAGTAAGCATGTTATATCCTTTAGCATGTAAAGCACATGAGATTAAGCATGTTATATCCTTTAGCATGTAAAGCAAATTAGATTTAGCAAGTTATATCCTTTAGCATGTAAAGCAAATGAGATTAAGCATGTTATATCCTTTAGCATGTAAACCATATGAGCTTAAGCATGTTATATCCTTTAGTATGTAAACCATATGAGCTTAAGCATGTTATATCCTTTAGCATGTAAACCATATGAGCTTAAGCATGTTATATCCTTTAGTATGTAAAGCAAATGAGATTAAGCATGTTATGTCCTTTAGCGTGTACAGCGAATGAGATTAAGCATGTTATGTCCTGTAGCGTGTAAAGCAAATGAGATTAAGCATGTTATGTTCTGTAGCATGTAAAGCACATGAGATTAAGCATGTTATTTCCTTTATCATGTAAAGCAAATGAGATTAAGCATGTTATGTCCTGTAGCGTGTAAAGCACATGAGATTAAGCATGTTATATCCTTTAGCATGTAAAGCAAATGAGATTAAGCATGTTATATCCTTTATCACGTAAAGCAAATGAGATTAAGCATGTTACATCCTTTATCATGTAAAGCAAATGAGATTAAGCATGTTATATCCTTTAGCATGTAAAGCAAATGAGATTAAGCATGTTATGTCCTTTAGCATGTAAAGCACATGAAATTAAGCATGTTATGTCCTTTAGCATGTAAAGCAAATGAGATTAAGCATGTTATATCCTGTAGCATGTAAAGCAAATGAGATTAAGCATGTTATGTCCTTTAGCATGTAAAGCACATGAGATTAAGCATGTTATGTCCTTTAGCATGTAAAGCAAATGAGATTAAGCATGTTATGTCCTGTAGCATGTAAAGCAAATGAGATTAAGCATGTTATGTTCTGTAGCATGTAAAGCACATGAGATTAAGCATGTTATTTCCTTTATCATGTAAAGCAAATGAGATTAAGCATGTTATGTCCTGTAGCGTGTAAAGCACATGAGATTAAGCATGTTATATCCTTTAGCATGTAAAGCAAATGAGATTAAGCATGTTATATCCTTTATCACGTAAAGCAAATGAGATTAAGCATGTTACATCCTTTATCATGTAAAGCAAATGAGATTAAGCATGTTATATCCTTTAGCATGTAAAGCAAATGAGATTAAGCATGTTATGTCCTTTAGCATGTAAAGCACATGAAATTAAGCATGTTATGTCCTTTAGCATGTAAAGCAAATGAGATTAAGCATGTTATATCCTGTAGCATGTAAAGCAAATGAGATTAAGCATGTTATGTCCTTTAGCATGTAAAGCACATGAGATTAAGCATGTTATGTCCTTTAGCATGTAAAGCAAATGAGATTAAGCATGTTATGTCCTTTAGCATGTAAAGCACATGAGATTAAGCATGTTATATCCTTTAGCATGTAAAGCAAATGAGATTAAGCATGTTATATCCTTTAGCATGTAAAGCACATGAGATTAAGCATGTTATGTCCTTTAGCATGTAAAGCACATGAGATTAAGCATGTTATATCCTTTAGCATGTAAAGCAAATGAGATTAAGCATGTTATATCCTTTAGCATGTAAAGCAAATGAGATTAAGCATGGTATATCCCGTAGCATGTAAAGCACATGAGATTAAGCATGTTATATCCTTTAGCATGTAAAGCAAATGAGATTAAGCATGTTATATCCTTTAGCATGTAAAGCAAATGAGATTAAGCATGTTATATCCTTTAGCATGTAAAGCAAATGAGAGTAAGCATGTTATATCCTTTAGCATGTAAAGCACATGAGATTAAGCATGTTATATCCTTTAGCATGTAAAGCAAATTAGATTTAGCAAGTTATATCCTTTAGCATGTAAAGCAAATGAGATTAAGCATGTTATGTCCTGTAGCGTGTAAAGCAAATGAGATTAAGCATGTTATATCCTTTAGCATGTAAAGCACATGAGCTTAAGCATGTTATATCCTTTAGTATGTAAACCATATGAGCTTAAGCATGTTATATCCTTTAGCATGTAAACCATATGAGCTTAAGCATGTTATATCCTTTAGTATGTAAAGCAAATGAGATTAAGCATGTTATGTCCTTTAGCGTGTACAGCGAATGAGATTAAGCATGTTATGTCCTGTAGCGTGTAAAGCAAATGAGATTAAGCATGTTATGTTCTGTAGCATGTAAATCACATGAGATTAAGCATGTTATTTCCTTTATCATGTAAAGCAAATGAGATTAAGCATGTTATGTCCTGTAGCATGTAAAGCAAATGAGATTAAGCATGTTATGTCATTTAGCATGTAAAGCAAATGAGATTAAGCATGTTATGTCCTGTAGCATGTAAAGCACATGAGATTAAGCATGTTATATCCTTTATCATGTAAAGCAAATGAGATTAAGCATGTTATGTCCTGTAGCGTGTAAAGCAAATGAGATTAAGCATGTTATATCCTTTAGCATGTAAACCAAATGAGATTAAGCATGTTATGTCCTTTAGCATGTAAAACAAATGAGATTAAGCATGTTATATCCTTTAGCATGTAAAGCAAATGAGATTAAGCATGTAAAGCAAATGAGATTAAGCTTGTTATGTCCTTTAGCATGTAAAGCAAATGAGATTAAGCTTGTTATGTCCTGTAGCGTGTAAAGCAAATGAGATTAAACATGTTATATCCTTTAGCATGTAAAGCAAATGAGATTAAGCATGTTAAATCCTTTACCATGTAAATCACATGAGATTAAGCATGTTATATCCTTTAACATGTAAAGCAAATGAGATTAAGCATGTTATGTCCTATAGCATGTAAAGCACATGAGATTAAGTATGTTATGTCATTTAGCATGTAAAGCAAATGAGATTAAGCATGTTATATCCTTTAGCATGTAAAGCAAATGAGATTAAGCATGTTATGTCCTGTAGCATGTAAAGCACATGAGATTAAGCATGTTATGCCCTTTAGCATGTAAAGCAAATGAGATTAAGCATGTTATGCCCTTTAGCATGTAAAGCAAACGAGATTAAGCATGTTATGTCTTTTAGCATGTAAAGCACATGAGATTAAGCATGTTATATCCTTTAGCATGTAAAGCACATGAGATTAAGCATGTTATATCCTTTAGCATGTACAGCAAACAAGATTAAGTATGATATGTCCTGTAGCATGTAAAGCAAATGAGATTAAGCATGTTATGTCATTTGGCATGTAATGCAAATGAGATTAAGCATGTTATATCCTTTAGCATGTAAAGCACATGAGATTAAGCATGTTATGTCCTTTAGCATGTAAAGCACATGAGATTTAGCATGTTATATCCTTTAGCATGTAAAGCAAATGAGATTAAGCATGTTATGTCATTTGGCATGTAAAGCAAATGAGAATAAGCATGTTATGTCCTTTATCATGTAAAGCACATGAGATTAAGCATGTTATGTCCTTTAGCATGTAAAGCAAATGAGATTAAGCATGTTATGTCCTTTAGTGTGTAAAGCAAATGAGATTAAGCATGTTATATTCTGTAGCATGTAAAGCACATGAAATTAAGCGTGTTATATCCTTTAGCGTGTAAAACACATGAGATTAAGCATGTTATATCCTTTAGCATGTAAAGCAAATGAGATTAAGCATGTTATGTCCTGTAGCATGATAAGCACATGCGATTAAGCATGATATGTCATTTGGTGTGTAAAGAAAATGAGATTAAGCATGTTATGTCATTTAGCATGTAAAGCACATGAGATTAAGCATGTTATGTCCTTTAGCATGTAAAGCAAATGAGATTAAGCATGTTATATCTTTTAGCATGTAAAGCAAATGAGATTGAGCATGTTATATCCTTTAGCATGTAAAGCAAATGAGATTAAGCATGTTATATCCTTTAGCATGTAAAGCAAATGAGATTAAGCATGTTATGTCCTGTAAACAAATGAGATTAAGCATGTTATATCCTTTAGTATGTAAAGCAAATGAGATTAAGCATGTTATATCCTTTAGCATGTAAAGCAGATGAGATTAAGCATGTTATATCCTTTACCATGTAAAGCAGATGAGATTAAGCATGTTATGTCCTTTAGCATTTAAAGCACATGAGATTAAGCATGTTTTATCCTTTAGCATGTAAAGCAAATGAGATTAAACAAGTTATATCCTTTTCCATGTAAAGCAAATGAGATTAAGCATGTTATGTCCTTTAGCATGTAAAGCAAATGAGATTAAGCATGTTATGTCCTTTAGCATGTAAAGCAAATTAGATTAAGCATGTTATGTCCTGTAGCGTGTAAAGCAAATGAGATTAAGCATGTTATATCCTTTAGTATGTAAAGCAAATGAGATTAAGCATGTTATATCCTTTACCATGTAAAGCAGATGAGATTAAGCATGTTATATCCTTTAGCATGTAAAGCAAATGAGATTAAGCATGTTATGTCCTTTAGCATTTAAAGCACATGAGATTAAGCATGTTATATCATTTAGCATATAAAGAAAATGAGATTAAGCATGTTATGTCCTTTAGCATGTAAAGCAAATAAGATTAAGCATGTTATATCCTTTAGCATGTAAAGGAAATGAGATTAAGCATGTTATGTCATTTGGCGTGTAAAGCAAATGAGATTAAGCATGTTATGCCCTTTAGCATGTAAAGCAAATGAGATTAAGCATGTTATGCCCTTTAGCGTGTAAAGCAAATGAGATTTTAAGCATGTTATGTCATTTGGCGTGTAATGCAAATGAGATTAAGCATGTTATGTCCTTTAGCATGTAAAGCACATGAGATTAAGCATGTTATGTCCTTTATCCAATCGGATTGAACTTGAATCTGATTGGCTGAGTCCATCAGCCAATCAGAATTTTCCTACCTTAATTCCGATTGGCTGATAGAATCCTATCAGCCAATCGGAATTCGAGGGACGCCATCTTGGATGACGTCCCTTAAAGGAACCGTCATTCGTCAGGTAGTCATCGGCCAGGATGGATGTTCCGCGTCGGCGGGATGAAGATGGATCTGGAAGAAAGAAGATTGAAGATGCCGCTTGATAGAAGACTTCAACCGGATGATCAACCTCTTCAGCCCCCGCTTGGGCTTGGATGAAGATTTCGGAGCCTCTTCTGGACGGATCGGTGATACCCGGCGTGGTGAAAATAAGGTAGGGAGATCTTCAGGGGCTTAGTGTTAGGTTTATTTAAGGGGGGTTTGGGTTAGATTAGGGGTATGTGAGTGGTGGGTTGTAATGTTGGGGGGGGTATTGTATGTTTTTTTTACTGACAAAAGAGCAGAATTCTTTGGGGCATGCCCCGCAAAAGGCCCTTTTAAGGGCTGGTAAGGTAAAAGAGCTTTTCTATTTTTATTTTAGAATAGGGTAGGGCATTTTTTTATTTTGGGGGGCTTTATTATTTTATTAGGGGGCTTAGAGTAGGTGTAATTAGCTTAAAATTGTAATATTTTTATAATGTTTGTAAATTATTTTTTTATTTTTTGTAACTTAGTTCTTTTTTATTTTTTGTACTTTAGTTAGTTTATTTAATTGTATTTATTTGTAGGTATTGTATTTAATTAATTTATTGATAGTGTAGATAATTGTAGGTATTTTATTTAATTAATTTATTGATAGTGTAGTGTTAGGTTTAATTGTAACTTAGGTTAGGATTTATTTTACAGGTAATTTTGTAATTATTTTAACTAGGTAGCTATTAAATAGTTATTAACTATTTAATAGCTATTGTACCTGGTTAAAATAAATACAAAGTTACCTGTAAAATAAATATTAATCCTAAAATAGCTACAATATAATTATAATTTATATTGTAGCTATATTAGGGTTTATTTTACAGGTAAGTATTTAGCTTTAAATAGGAATAATTTATTTAATAAGAAATAATTTATTTCGTTAGATAAAAATTATATTTAACTTAGGGGGGTGTTAGTGTTAGGGTTAGACTTAGCTTTAGGGGTTAATAAATTTATTAGAGTAGCGGTGAGGTCCGGTCGGCAGATTAGGGGTTAATACTTGAAGTTAGGTGTCAGTGATGTTAGGGAGGGCAGATTAGGGGTTAATACTATTTATTATAGGGTTATTGAGGCGGGAGTGAGGCGGATTAGGGGTTAATAACTTTATTATAGTAGCGGTGAGGTCCGGTCGGCAGATTAGGGGTTAATAATTGTAGGTAGGTGGCGACGACGTTGGGGGTGGCAGATTAGGGGTTAATAAATATAATATAGGGGTCGGCGGTGTTAGGGGCAGCAGATTAGGGGTACATAGGGATAATGTAGGTTGCGGCGGTGTACGGAGCGGCAGATTAGGGGTTAATAATAATATGCAGGGGTCAGCGATAGCGGGCGGCAGATTAGGGGTTAATAAGTGTAAGGTTAGGGGTGTTTAGACTCGGGGTACATGTTAGGGTGTTAGGTGCAGACTTAGGAAGTGTTTCCCAATAGGAAACAATGGGGCTGCGTTAGGAGCTGAACCCTGCTTTTTTGCAGGTGTTAGGTTTTTTTTCAGCTCAAACTGCCCCATTGTTTGTGCAGGAGTTACTATTCTTTTTTCAGAAAATATAGAACCAGATTCTGTAGTAGAAATCATTAAAGGAAGCCTTCTAAAGGTTGAAGCTGTATTTGGAGGGGTTACATTTTGTGTTATGAATGTTTATGCACCTCGTGTTGCTACAGAAAGTTACTTTTTTACAAACTTTAAGCAAAGCTTTAACGTATTGGGAGCTGTGCTGCTGCTAGGGGGAGATTTTAATTGCACTGTAGATTTTAAAATTGACAGAAATCATGTGGAGCCTTCCCCAATATCTGCTAAAGAACTGTTTTCTGTTTTAAATGTTAATGATTTAGTCTATGTTTGGAGAGTGTTTAACCCAAGAATTAGATAATACAAACCAAACACACAAGTGAAGAGGTGGTACCAAAATTATGTAAAGTGTCAGCAACCTGGTAAATAGAATTAGATACTACTGGAAAAGAGAGAAAGAATTGCATCAGCATAAGATGCAATCCAAAGACCAGGATAAACAGCCAAACACTATATAATTACAAAAATACTACAATAAATCAAAAAATATGTGCAGTTTATTAATTAGAGATTTTAATAGAAAACATATAAAATCAAAACATACTTATATAGCTTTCAAATGAAGAAATATGCCACTGAAAAAATATATATTACAAAGCATACAAAACCCCCACATGAATACACAAGGGACAGACAAACAATACACATGGGCCCCACTTATACCACAGAGCTAAACCTAAGCCGGCAAATGAAAGTTCATGGCAAAATGAATCCAAAAGTGAATGAAATGAAAAGATGACATGGCAGCAAGCCCAAACAGAAGATGAATGGCTGATGATAATAGCTGATGCTATAGATGTGAGATGTTCATAGGTGAATGAATGAGATGATGGTTAATGAAAATAATCATACATTCCAAGGCTTAGGTGAAGTTGTAGGGTAAAGTACACAAGCAGAGCAAATGCCAGATTATCAAAAGTGTATGGGTGGAGAGGTGTGGCGGGCGTAACTCAAATAACAGTTCAAATGTATATTCCTGTTGGGGGGGAGTACATAGTCAGATGGTCAATGCACACAAGCGGCAGTGAAATAGTACTCCAATCCCCTAATGTCGATCACTCATGCGATCCTTCCATTCATACTTACGACCGCACTTCACCAACATCCACCAAGTCTCTGACCGACAGAGATAGCAAATCAAACTTGCTGAGATAAGTTGCTTCTGCATACAAGTAGTAGGGGTATCCCACGGTAAACACACGCTGCTCACCGACACGTCCTGTTGCGCGTTTCACTCCCACTCGGCAGCAGGGAGCTTCGTCACGTCATAGCGTCTCTTTTAATTGGTAGACAGACTGTAGATCCAATCCGTGACTGACTATGCCTTAAAGCGGCCACCTTGTAAATCCAAAGTTCACAACTCTTAAAGGAGAAATCGCCAAGGATGAAATACATATGCAGAACATTAAATGATAGTATACACCACTACCAATTCTTACAAAACAGACATACAAAAACACGAGGACAAAAACATTAATACCTAAAATAAAAGAAAATTAAAAACACCTTATAATACCTAAATAAACTAACAATAATTGCAAATAATATAAACAATGTTGTTGAAACAATGCGTGAAGTGAAAAGTTAGTACACTAGAGAATATTAATAAGTCTGAATTACACATATGAAAATTTGTTTTAATAATAATAGATTAATATCTTAAATTTGAACCGCCACAACTTAGTCGTGTGTGGGGAGCTGGGCCGGCCACACCAGGTGGCATCAAGTCCCAAAGAGCATGGAGGAAGGCAAAACTGGTGCAAAAACTACACCATAGTAAGCATAAGAAATATTACTTGTATCAAAATGTAGAATGAATCTGAGGGGTACCTGAAATAGATTCACTAAGAATATATACACAAAAACCAAAAGGTCTATTTTTTAGGGAGAAACGAAACAAATTCCAATTTTTCGTTTAGTCCACTAGGGGACAGGGTTTTTAATTGATAAATCCACCGTGCCTCCTTTTGGAGGAGGATAGTATCAATATCCCCACCTCTTCTATGTGGATACACCTTTTCAATTCCTATAAACTCCAGACCATCAAGTTTAGAGTCATGATATTTAGCAAAATGTCTGGCAATTGGACTATCTACATCTACATTTTTGATATCATCACGATGTTCATAAATCCTTGTTCTGAATTCCCTAAACATTTTACCCACATAGAAGCAGGGACAACTACAAGATAGGAGATAGATAATGCCTGTACTGGAGCAGTTAATGAAAGATCTAATCTGATATTGTCTCTGTGTGCTGGTCTTAAAGTTTTTTGTTCTTTTCACAAAAGAGCAGGCTACGCAATGACCACAAGGAGAGCATCCAACTATACTTTGAGAATGGCTTACTAGCCAATTTTGGGGTGTTGCTTTAACGAATTCACTCTTGACCAAAAGGTATTTAAGATTGTTCGCTCTCCGTGCGGTCATAGACGGAAAATCATCAATACAGTCAGACAAGTCCTCGTCCTGGGCCAGCAAATACCAGTTATTCTTAAGAATCATTTTCAACTTATCCCAATGGGAATTATACTTGGTAATAAACCGTACTTTGCTGTCCACAGGGGGTTGGACCCCCTGACTGTAGAGAAGATTTGACCTTTCCTGCATCAATGCCCGATGTCTTGCTTTTTTCAATGTCCTTTTCGAATAGCCCCTTAGTAGAAATCTTTCCATCATCTCCGAGGCTTGTCTATTAAATGTACAATTGTCAGAACAAGTCCTACGTAACCGTAAGAATTGTCCATAAGGAATACTGCTTTTTAAATTCGTAGGGTGGTGGCTACTACCTAATAGAATACTATTTGATGCAGTAGGTTTTCTGTAAACTTCCGTGTGAATCTGATTGCCTTTTTTACTTATAAGTAAGTCCAAAAAACTAATACTCGAATAACTACTGATATGTGTGAGAAAGATTTTAAACACATTTTTGTTAAGTATTTCTACAAATTCCTGTAGTTCGTCCACAGTACCTTCCCACATATATAAGTATGTCATCCACGTACCGAATCCATAGGGTCACGTGTGCCTCCACCCATGCCGCCAGATCTCCAAACACTACCTGGTTCTCCCAGAATCCCAGGTGTAGGGCGGCATGCATAGGTGGGGGCACACGTGGCCCCCATGGCGGTACCTCTTAGTTGTCTGTAATATTTCCCATTGAACATAAATATATTGTTTTTAAGTACAAAATTTAGAAGTTGGATAACAAATTTGGTATGCGTACCAAAGTCATTACCCCTTGTTTTAAGGAAACTCTCACATGCATGTATCCCTATGTCGTGAGGGATTGAGGAATATAGTGATTCCACATCTAAGGACACCAAAAGTGTAGATTCAGAGATTACAATACCATCAATTTTCCTGATTGCATCAATTGAATCCTGAGTAAATGTCCTCAGTTCAGGTAAGAAGGGCTTCAAAAAGGAATCCACGTATTGGCTGATGCCTTCAGTAGGACCCCCTATGCCCGATATAATTGGGCGTCCAGGGGGTTTAGATGCTGACTTGTGCAGCTTCGGTATCCAATAGAATACAGGCACCTTAGGTTTATCACTGTACAGAAAGCCTTGCTCTTGGCTTGTTATGAGATTATTTCTTCTTGCATCATTGAGCAAAAATAATAACTCATTATTAGATTTTAAGAAAGTGTCATAAGATGAAGCATAATGAGCTGGTGATAAAGCCGGCTGATAAAGGCGGAAATGTAGTTATTCTTGATCAAGCTTATTATAGACAATTGGGAGACACCGAACAGTATCAAAATGTATCTTATGACACTTTCTTAAAATCTAATAATGAGTTATTATTTTTGCTACATGATGCAAGAAGAATTCGGTACGTGGATGACATACTTATATTGTGGGAAGGTACTGTGGACGAATTGAATTGAAAAGGTGTATCCACATAGAAGAGGTGGGGATATTGATACTATCCTCCTCCAAAAGGAGGCACGGTGGATTTATCAATTAAAAACCCTGTCCCCTAGTGGACTAAACGAAAAATTGGAATTTGTTTCGTTTCTCCCTAAAAAATAGACCTTTTGGTTTTTGTGTATATATTCTTAGTGAATCTATTTCAGGTACCCCTCAGATTCATTCTACATTTTGATACAAGTAATATTTCTTATGCTTACTATGGTGTAGTTTTTGCACCAGTTTTGCCTTCCTCCATGCTCTTTGGGACTTGATGCCACCTTGTGTGGCCGGCCCAGCTCCCCACACACGACTAAGTTGTGGCGGTTCAAATTTAAGATATTAATCTATTATTATTAAAACAAATTTTCATATGTGTAATTCAGACTTATTAATATTCTCTAGTGTACTAACTTTTCACTTCACGCATTGTTTCAACAACATTGTTTATATTATTTGCAATTATTGTTAGTTTATTTAGGTATTATAAGGTGTTTTTAATTTTCTTTTATTTTAGGTATTAATGTTTTTGTCCTCGTGTTTTTGTATGTCTGTTTTGTAAGAATTGGTAGTGGTGTATACTATCATTTAATGTTCTGCATATGTATTTCATCCTTGGCGATTTCTCCTTTAAGAGTTGTGAACTTTGGATTTACAAGGTGGCCGCTTTAAGACACGTCACAACCCGGAAGAAGCTCCCTGCTGCCGAGTGGGAGTGAAACGCGCAACAGGACGCGTCGGTGAGCGGCGTGTGTTTACCGTGGGATACCCCTACTACTTGTATGCAGAAGCAACTTATCTCAGCAAGTTTGATTTGCTATCTCTGTCGGTCAGAGACTTGGTGGATGTTGGTGAAGTGCGGTTGTAAGTATGAATGGAAGGATCGCATGAGTGATCGACATTAGGGGATTGGAGTACTATTTCACTGCCGCTTGTGTGCATTGACCATCTGACTATGTACTCGCCCCCAACAGGAATATACATTTGAACTGTTATTTGAGTTACGCCCGCCACAACTCTCCACCCATACACTTTTGATAATCTGGCATTTGCTCTGCTTGTGTACTTTACCCTACAACTTCACCTAAGCCTTGGAATGTATGATTATTTTCATTAACCATCATCTCATTCATTCACCTATGAACATCTCACATCTATAGCATCAGCTATTATCATCAGCCATTCATCTTCTGTTTGGGCTTGCTGCCATGTCATCTATTCATTTCATTCACTTTTGGATTCATTTTGCCATGAACTTTCATTTGCCGGCTTAGGTTTAGTTCTGTGGTATAAGTGGGGCCCATGTGTATTGTTTGTCTGTCCCTTGTGTATTCATGTGGGGGGTTTGTATGCTTTGTAATATATATTTTTTCAGTGGCATATTTCTTCATTTGAAAGCTATATAAGTATGTTTTGATTTAATATGTTTTCTATTGAAATCTATAATTAATAAACTGCACATATTTTTTGATTTATTGTAGTATTTTTGTCATTATATAGTGTTTGGCTGTTTATCCTGGTCTTTGGATTGCATCTTATGCTGATGCAATTCTTTCTCTCTTTTCCAGTAGTATCTAATTAGATAATACACTTGGGTCAGTCTAAGTGAAAATTGTATTTTTGCTGCTTATGACACGGTGAGTCCACGGAATCATCAATTAATGTTGGGTATATCACTCCTGGCCAGCAGGAGGAGACAAAGAGCATCACAGCAAAACTGTTAAGTATCACTTCCCTTCCCACAAACCCCAGTCATTCTCTTTCCCTTTAGTGCAAGGAGGAGGTGAAGTAATAGGTGTCTGATAAAAGATTCTTCTATCAAGATTTTTTTGTTTTGAAGCCAGGGCAGGATTGCTCTGATCTTCCATCACAATTTGGATATAGCTGTACTCCACGTTAGTCTCTTCAGGAGGGCTGTGGTAGCTTTTAAGCAGCTGGGAACTTGTGAGGTGGGGCTCATTGCGTTTTCCTAACAGATTGCTGCCCTATGTCAGACTACCAGAGTAGGCTTACTCTGTTTATTCTTTTTTTCCACATGTCTCTGTGAGGAGTGGCATCCTCTCATGCCAGATACATCATCCTCCTGCCAGATGGCCAGACTGTAGGTAAGTGCCTTTATGGTCTTCTGGGGCTAGGAGGCTGGCACTGATGGGGTTGAGGCTCCCTGCTATTCATTTGGGACACAAAATCCTTTAGGGGTACAGGTTTTATTTGCGGCAGAGAGCAGGCCCTGTTTGGCATGTGTTATGGCGACGGGGTGAATTTCCTTCAAGGCAGGAAGGAGTTAAACCTATATTGCGGGCTCAGTATTGTTTTAAATTGCTAGAGGCTTATTGAGGAAAATAAAGTGTGTTTTATTGCTGGGTGCCATTCAGGAGAGAGTGCTTCTCTAGGCACCATTACTATGGGACTAATACAGTTGTGCTCATAAGTTTACATACCCTGGCAAAATTTATGATTTCTTGGCCATTTTTCAGAGAATATGAATGATAACACAGAAACTTGTCTTTCACTCATGGTTAGTGTTTGGCTGAAGCCGTTTATTATCAATCAACTGTGTTTACTCTTTTTAAATCATAATGCCAACTGAAACTACCCAAATGACCCTGATCAAAAGTTTACATACCCTGGTGATTTTGGCCTGATAGCATGCACACAAGTTGACACAAAGGGGTTTAAATGGCTATTAAAGGTAACCACCCTCACCTGTGATCTGTTTGCTTGTAATTAGTGTGTGTGTATAAAAGGTCAATGAGTTTCTGGACTCCTGACAGACCCTTGCATCTTTCATCCAGTGCTGCACTGACGTTTCTGGATTCTGAGTCATGAGGAAAGAAAAAGAATTGTCAAAGGATCTGCGGCAAAAGGTAGTTACACTGTATAAAGGAAGAAAGGGATATAAAAAGATATCCAAGGAATTGAGAATGCAAATCAGCAGTGTTCAAACTCTAATAAAGAAGTGGAAAATGAGGGGTTCTGTTGAAACCAAACCACGGTCAGGTAGACCAACTAAAATTTCCAGCCACAACTGCCAGGAAGATTGTTCGGGTTGCAAAGACAAACCCACAAATAACTTCAGGTGAAATACAGGATATGTGGTGTGGCTGTTTCAAGATGCACAATAAGGAGGCACTTGAAGAAAGATGGGCTGCATGGTCGAGTCGCCAGAAGAAAGCCATTACTACGCAAATGCCACAATGTATCCCACTTACAATACACCAAACAGCACAGAGACAAGCCTCAAACCTTCTGGCATAAAGTCATTTGGAGTGATGAGACCAAAATTGAGCTTTTTGGCCACAACCATAAACTCTACATTTGGAGAGGAGTCAACAAGGCCTATGATGAAAGGTACACCATTCCTACTATGAAACACGGAGGTGGATTGCTGATGTTTTGGGGATGTGTGAGCTACAAAGGCACAGGAAATTTGGTCAGAATTGATGGCAAGATGAATGAAGTATGTTATCAAACAGAACGCCTCATTTTCCACTTCTTCATTAGAGTTTGAACACTGCTGATTTGCATTCTCACTTCCTTGGATATATTTTTATATCCCTTTCCTGTTATAAACAGTTCAACTACCTTTTTCCCCACAGATCATTTGACAATTCTTTTTCTTTCCCCATGACTCAGAATCCAGAAACGTCAGTGCAGCACTGGATGAAAGATGCAAGGGTCTGTCAGGAGTCCAGAAACTCATTGACCTTTTATAAACACACACTAATTACAAGCAAACAGATCACAGGTGAGGATGGTTACCTTTAATAGCCATTCAAACCCCTTTCTGCCAGGGCATGTAAACTTATGAGCACAACTATATGCCTGTTTTTCTTCCTCTGTCTAAGGGCTAGATTTATTAAAGACCCTACGGCTGCAAGTTCTCATAAGAACTTGCTCGCCATAATTTATCAAGCAGCGGTCACCAGACCGCCGCTTTCCTAACCTCTTCGCCACCTCTAAGGTGGCGAAATTCAATCTCCTCAGTCTAGTGTGCAATGGCGAATACCTGTGGGTAATTTTGCCCCGCCACAGGTGAGCTGAGGCGTACAGGGGCGCGTATACGCGCCCCTGTCCGCCTCAGCTTTAATAAATCTAGCCCAAAGTGTAAGCGGAGCGGTAGCTGTTCTTACAGCTCAATGGCAGGTATGTTTATTTTGTTAGGTTTCTAAAGCATAGACCTGAGGAGGATTTTTCAACAAGGATAAGCACGATTCAATGTGCGCCCTCTTCCCCGTGTGATTGTGGCCCCGCCTCCTTCTTAGTTAAGTGGAGCGGTGCCATTTTAGGGGAATGCTGTTGAGAATTTTACTCCGCATCGCTCTCCGACTATAGATGATCTTTGAGAGCGTATCAGCGTTATTAGGTTGCCCTGTACCGAATCTCAATACCAGAGTGTGAGTTATATCACGATGTGTTTAAACTTTCAAATCTTTAAATAATACGGTCTCTTGACATGTTTGTATTAATACATACGGCTAGATTACGAGTTGTGCGTTAGGCTGAAAAAGCAGCGTTAAGAGGTTCTAACGCTGCTTTTTTACGCCCGCTGGTATTACGAGTCTTGAAGGTTTAGGGTCACCGCACACTTCTTTGACCTTACCGCAAAACGACTTACGTAAACTTTGTAAAGTCTTTTTTCTATGGGACTTCCATAACGCCGGTATTACGAGTCTGTCCTGGGAGGCCAAAAAGTGAGCGGTACACCATACCCTGTCAAGAGTCCTAACGCATTTAAAAGTCAGTAGTTATGAGTTTTATGGTACAACGCCGTAGCATAAAACTCATAACTAAAGTGCTAAAAAGTACATTAACGCCCATAAACTACCTATTAACCCCTAAACCGAGGCCCTCCCACATTGCAAACACTATTATAAAAATGTTAACCCCTAATCTGCTGCTCCGGACACCGCTATCACCTACATTATATTTATGAACCCCTAATCTGCTGCCCCCAACATCGCCGACACCTACATACTATTTATTAACTCCTAATCTGCCCCCAATGTCGCCGCAACCTACCTACATTTATTAACCTCTAATCTGCCGCCCCCAACATCGCTGCCACTATATTAAAGTTATTTACCCCTAAACCTAAGTCTAACCCTAACACCCCCTAACTTAAAAATAATTGCAATAAATCTAAATAAATATTACTATCATTAACTAAATTATTCCTATTTAAAACTAAATACTTACCTATAAAATAAACCCTAAGCTAGCTACAATATAACTAATAGTTACATTGTATCTATCTTAGGGTTTATTTTTCTTTTACAGGCAAGTTTGTATTTATTTTAACTAGGTAGAATAGGTATTAAATAGTTATTAACTATTTAATAACTACCTAGCTAAAATAAATACAAATTTACCTGTAAAATAAAACCTAACCTAAGTTACACTAACACCTAACACTACACTATAATTAAATAAATGAACTAAATTAAATACAATTACCCAAATCAAATTAAAAAAAACCAAACCCTATTAAAATAAAAAAGCCCCCCCAAAATAAAATAAAGCCCTAGCCTAAACTAAACTACCAATAGCCCTTAAAAGGGCCTTTTGCGGGGCATTAAAAAAAATGCAAACAATCCCCCCAACAGTAAAACCCACCACCCACACAACCAAACCCCCCAAATAAAATACTATCTTAAAAAACCTAAGCTCCCCATTGCCCTGAAAAGGGCATTTGGATGGGCATTGCCATTAAAAAGGCAGTTAGCTCTTTTGCAGGCCCAAAGTCCCTAACCTAAAAATAAAACCACCCAATACACCCTTAAAAAACCTAACACTAACCCCCTGAAGATCGACTTACCGGGAGACGTCTTCATCCAAGCCGGGCCGAAGTCCTCAATGAAGCCGGGAGAAGTCTTCATCCAAGCCAGGCGAAGTGGTCCTCCAGACGGGCAGAAGTCTTCATCCAGACAGAATCTTCTATCTTCATCCATCTGGTGCGGAGCGGGTCCATCTTCAAGACATCCGACGTGGAGCATCATCTTCATCCGACAACTAAAGATGAATGAAGGTACCTTTAAGTGATGTCATCCAAGATGGCGTCCCTTAGATTCTGATTGGCTGATATAATTCTATCAGCCAATCGGAATTAGGGTAGAAAAAATCCTATTGGCTCATGCAATCAGCCAATAGGATTGAACTTCAATCCTATTGGCTGATCCAATCAGCTTCGTTGAGGACTTCGGCCCGGCTTGGATGAAGACATCTCCCGGTAAGTCGATCTTCAGGGGGTTAGTGTAAGGTTTTTTTAAGGATGTATTGGGTGGGTTTTATTTTTAGGTTAGGGACTTTGGGCCTGCAAAAGAGCTAACTGCCCTTTTAAGGGCAATGCCCATCCAAATGCCATTTTCAGGGCAATGGGGAGCTTAGGTTTTTAGATAGTATTTTATTTGGGGGGTTGGGGGGGTTACTGTTGGGGGGGTTGTTTGTATTTTTTTTATACAGGTAAAAGAGCTGATTACTTTGGGGCAATGCCCCGCAAAAGGCCCTTTTTAAGGGCTATTGGTAGTTTAGTTTAGGCTAGGGTTTTTTATTTGGGGGGGGGGGGCTTTTTATTTTAATAGGGCTATTATATTAGGTGTAATTAGTTTAAATATCTGTAATTTGTTTATTATTTTCTGTAATTTAGTGGGGGATTTTTTGTACTTTAGCTAATTTAATTTAGGTAATTGTATTTAATTTAGTTAATTTATTTAATTATAGTGTAGTGTTAGGTGTTAGTGTAACTTAGGTTAGGTTTTATTTTACAGGTAAATTTGTATTAATTTTAGCTAGGTAGTTAGTAAATAGTTAATAACTATTTAATAACTATTCTACCTAGTTAAAATAAATACAAACTTGCCTGTAAAATAAAAATAAACCCTAAGCTAGCTACAATGTAACTATTAGTTATATTGTAGCTATCTTAGGGTTTATTTTATAGGTAAGTATTTAGTTTTAAATAGGAATTATTTAGTTAATGATAGTAATATTTATTTAGATTTATTGTAATTATATTTAAGTTAGGGGGTGTTTGGGTTAGATTTAGGTTATGGGGTTAATAACTTTAATATAGTGGCGGCGACATTGGGGACGGCAGATTAGGGGTTAATAAAAGTAGGTAGGTTGCGGCAACATTGGGGGCAACAGATTAGGGATTAATAAATAGTATGTAAGTGTCGGCGATGTTGGGGCAGCAGATTAGGGGTTTATACATTTAATGTAGGGGGCGGCGGTGTCCAGAGCGGAAGATTAGGGGTTAATAATTATAATGTAGGTGTTGGCGATGTCGGGGGTGGCAGATTAGGGTTAATAAGTGTAAGATTAGGGGTATTTAGGCTCGGGGTTCATGTTAGGGTGTTAGGTGTAGACATAACTTTTGTTTCCCCATAGGAATCAATGGGGCTGCGTTACTGAGTTTTACGCTGCTTTTTTGCAGCTGTTAGACTTTTTCTCAGCTGGCTCTCCCCGTTGATTCCTATGGGGAAATCATGCACGAGCACGTACGACCAGCTCACCGCTGACTTAAGCAGCGCTGGTATTGAAGTGCGGTAACGAGCAAAATGTTGCTCAACGCTCACTTCTTGTCTTTTAACGACGGGTTTGTAAAAACCTGTAATACTAGCGCTGCATGTAAGTGAGCGGTGAGACAAAACTGCTCGTTAGCACCGCACAGCCTCTAACGCAAAACTCCCAATCTGGGCCATACTTTGTTAAAAAATAGGGTTGTTTATCAGTGCTCAGGGAAACTGAATAAAGTTTTACAAAAATTTTTTTTTTTTTTTTTTTCCTTGTTAAGACCTATGCCCCTATTACATTCTATAGGTAAGGGTCATTAAATAACTTCTTTTATTCTAAGTCATTTGGCAGGATGTTGAAACTAAAATCTTTCCTAGGTTCATTTGTTTGTTGGCTTGGAAGAACAGATTGCTGTTCTGTACATCTGTCCCTCCTATTTAGAATTAATCTTTAGATTGTTGGAGCCTCTTGCCTCATATTATTTTTTGAGACAGATTAAAACCTCTGTTTTTTCTGTGCTGAATGTGTAGCAACAGATAGATGTTGCTCTATGAGCCTTATGTCTCCCAGGATGATGCTATTTCAGGCAATGCCACAGTTTTCTCCTTAAATGTCCCAAGCCTCTATGGCATCACATGCAGTGCACTGGAGGAGTATATTTGCCTACAGAATTGTAGCTCCGGTACACTCTGCGGTATCTGCGGCTCTGTTTGTTTTCCTTATCTACAGGGAAAATCCAAGAGGCCATTTATATTTTCAGATAGTAAGGTTTCTGCTCCATATTCTGCTACACAGGTAGCTCTTCTGAGTCTGGTGAGGAGGATTCGCCGGTAGTTTCTCAGGGTGATTTCCTTCTGATTTATGCTCACTCACCTCGCGTAGGGAGGTTTTAGCTTCTTGGATGACACAGGTTACTCTGATGTTCACTGGTCAGTATAATGCCTTCATCGGATGCTGAAGTAATTCTTTCAGATGTATGCTTGCACATCCTGTACTGTTAGTAGAGGTTTTAGCTATTTGGACGACATCGATACCCCTGTTGTTGTCAACCCTTGGAAGTTTTGTAAACCTGATCATCTTAATGATGTTCCTTCCTTTGCAAAAAAATTTCGAGTAAAATTTCTCAGGTGTAGGAGAAGCTAGGGTTACCTTTTTCCCTGTCTCCCGTCCTTTAATGGTTTTTCCATTGTTGTCCCCATTAAGATTTAGATCCTTTCCAGATCTATAGATAACAAGCTGGGGTTGCTGTACTAGATGCCAGGCATTGTAGCTGAATTCTCGTTCAGCTGAGTAGCCTACCTGTGGTTTCGTAGATGGTATCCCACGATGGCTTAGTGGTGAACTTGCTGCTTTGAAAGTTGAAAGGCAAGAGTTCACATCCAGCTGTGGCTATGCACTCTTCATAATGCATGTCCTACATATATCCTTGCCTGAAGAAGCGTTATAGGCTTTTTAATTCTGCAGTTGCAGGTTCAATTACTATGGTTCCTCCAAACCGATGCTCCAGGCGTCTCCTTTTGAGGATGAGACCTTGTTTGGACTTGGTCTAGCAGAATTATTCTTTGACTTTAAGGGTACAAAAAGTTTTGTTTTTTCTACCTCACGTCAAGGGAGTAAGACTAAAAGGAAGTTTCCTTTTTCTTCTGTCTGCAGGGTCAGTTATGGTTTTTGGAGTCCAATCTCAGTTTTCCTTCTAGGGGCAGATTTCTTTTTCTAGAGTATCTGCAATCCAGGTATTATGAGAGGCATTTCTTGAACAGGGTTCAGGATCTATCTCTCTGGGAGTGATAGTTCCAGTACCAGTTTGGGAATGGGATCTTGGTACTTACCTCAAGTAACTCAGATTCTGACCTTCAAAGTAGTATCTTTTCTTCTTTGTTTTAAGAGGCCTGTTCATATCGGACATAGACCTGAAGGTGTTATTTTTCCCTTGATTGGGGATCTTCTCAAGTTTCTGAGTTTTCCGCATCCTAGACTTTAGTCCTTGGCTTTTTTCACAATATGTGGTTCAAGTGTCCTCCTTGCTCCGAGCAAACTTTTTTCAAGAGTTTTTGTCCAATCTACTTCCCCATGGATGGGAAATTATCTGGAATTCCCTTGTTCCATCTGCAAGGGTGATTATTGGAGACCCTAAAAGATTCTCTATCTAGGAGAAGATTGTTAACAGAGTTCAGATAATCAAGGATTTATTCCTTTTGCTTTCTCTGCAGTACTTCATCCAGTCAACAGCAAGGCTCTTGTGGTACGGCAATTAGCCATTTGCATCCAGTAGGTTGAGATCTTGCTTCAGTTGATTTTCCTTCACTTTTCAGTGACTCTATGTTTGGAGGGAATTGGCCTGAGAATTTTCCATGGACATGCTTCCCTTTACTGTACTCTATACATTTTTTCAGGAATATCTGTCTCGGAGGGCGTGCTTCTAGAGACTTTCCTGGATGATGTGACCACGGACGCTTACCTTGTAGTGAGAGCGATTATCATTGCTCTGATGGCTCGGCTTTAATTGTCCTTAGCTTGATTCCAATAGGTCTTTCACCTCAATTGTTTATATCAACCACTAGGGAGGAACTCAGAGTTCCTTAGCCATAAAGGAGGTGGCACGGTTCATCCAGTGGGCGGAGGCTCACAATTGCTGTCTATCTCTCATCCACATTCCAGGAGTGGACAATTGGGAAGTGGATTTTATGAGCAGACTTTCCATCCTGTGGAGTGAGAACTCCATCCGGAAGTGTTCTTCAGTCTAATAACCAAATGGGGATTACCGGAATTGAATCTGATGGCGTCCCGTCAGAACTTCAATCTCCTAAAGTACGGCTCGAGGTTGAGATATCCTCCAAGCTCTTCTGATAGATGCTCCAGCAGTTCAGTGGAATTTCAGGTTGGCATATCTATTTCCTCCATTTGCTCTCCTTCCGCATCAAGCAGGAGAGAGCATCAGTGATTATTATAGCTCCTGCGTGGCCTCGCAGGATCTGGTATGCGGATCTAGTAGAAATGTCATCTCTACCTCCGTGGAGACTTCCGCTGAGGAAGGACCTTCTTCTTCAGGGCCCCTTCTGTCATCCAAGCTTAGTTTCTCTGAAGCTGACTGCTTGGAGATTGAACGCTTGATTTTAGCTAAACATGGATTTTCTGAATCGGTCATTGAGACCATGAATCAGGCTTGTAAGCCTGTCACTAGAAAGATTTACCATAAAATATGGCGGAAATATCTTTATTGGTGTGAGTCTAAAGGATATTCTTGGAGTAAGGTTAGGATCCCAAGGATCTTGTCTTTTCTACAGAAAGGCCTTGAGAAGGGGTTATCTGTCAGTAGAAGAAAAGAGCCAAAATTAATGGACTAACGTATTACTTATAATTCACTGAATATAAGAACACATATATTGAGATATATTGAGCATTGTAAAAAACATTGCAAGTGCCTAATATTTTCTTTATGCATGTAATATATGGCTATTAGTAGCAGAAAATCTTGAAACGCCTTAATCATTAGATGATTGTATCTATGTTTTTATGCAAAGCATTAAATAACAGCACATTGCATTTTAATTGTTGGGGACACCGGTGTCGGTGTAAATCTTAGTATTTACCGAGATATTTGAATGTCAATTTCTTTTTATTATTTTTTATTATTTTTTATATAATAAATTCATTTATATCTATCAATGGTAGTTTCCTCTTTTTGGCAAGTTTAAAATAGAGCGAACATTGGGTCCGTAAGTTTAATACCTTTGAGTTTTAGATTCCAATTTAGATTACCCCAACCTAGGTTTATATATCACAGAGTTCACAAAGTAACTCGCACAAAAATAATTTTTTTCGTACATAGTACTATCAACATATTTTTTGAAGAATTTACATTTCAGTATAAATACTCACAGTATAGCCACTTTCACAATCAGCCTTTTGGGGCGCCCCTAACAAAACGCCACTTTATATTTGTTATCTGTCAGTACCCTTAAAGGTCAGATTTCTGCTTTATCTATTCTGTTGCAAGCATCTGGCGGATGTGCCGGATGTCCAATCCTTTTGTCAGGCTCTGGTCAGAATCAGGCCTTAATTTGGATCTTAGAGTTTCACACAGGCTCTGTTTGAACCTATGCATCCCATAGATATTAGGTTATTATATATATTATCTATATACATTTTAGAACTTGCCTTAATTGTAGCTAAAAAGAGTTTATTTCAGCTCAGATAAATGGGCTGTTAAAGTGTCTTGTTATATTGTTTAAACAAGCACTGTTAAAGTTAGTGATCCATACTCGGGTATTTCATTGTGGTATTTTAATGCAACTCATTGTGAATAAGGTAAATTGTAAAGGTATATTTTTATGATCTTTGTAAGGATCTTATAACAGCATAAGTGTGTATCATCCTATTCATAATCTGGTTTCTATAAATATAATTCAATGTATTTATAACTTTAACTAATATGAAGAATTTGGGAATAAAATATTAATTTTAATTGTTTCGTATATGTGATCTTATCTTACATTATCTTACATTGTGATAAAGCTATATAATTTAATAGAGCCATTCTGGGGTGTCCACTGTGTCCACTGCTACCCATAGTGGGTTTATTATCGGACAGGCCCACCACATATGGAAAAACGTGCCGTTAGCCCCACATCCTCTCCAGCATTTGTTAGATGCAGTTCTATAAATTTTGGCAATTATAGTTGGTGTTAAGTACCATCGATAGAGGATTTTATTATTCAATTCAAGTATTTTCAGGGAAACTGATGAGTTTTTCGAAAGTTTAAAAATTATTTTCCACTCATTGTCTGAGATAGCCTCTTTTAGATCTAAGTGCCACTTCCTCTGACACTGTTTCCATTGCTGCTCACACACATGGTGGTCTTCACTTTAGCCACACACCTAGACCTAGTGAGAGACACGGTGGTGGTGTTGGCATCTTACTCTCCTGCTCCTATCAGTACCTATCTCCATTTCCATCTGTCTCCTTTTCTTCCTTTGAAGTCAACTGCATTCACCTGTTCTCCCCCCAGAGTGGCAGTTTTCTATTGCCCCCCTGGACTAACCTCCCAAGTCCTTGACAACTTTGCTGCCTGGCTTCCTTACTTTCTCTCTACAAATACACCTACTCTAATTCTGGGGGACTTCAACATCCCCATTGACAACCCATCTGCCCCTGTTGCCTCTAAACTTCTCTCAGTCACGAACTCCTTCGGCCTATTACAATCCACCCTATTCCCTACCCACCACAATGGACACTCTATTCATCTGGTATTCTCCTATCTCTGCTCTCTCCCAGATGTTGACTGTTGCCCATTTCCCATCTCAGACCACCATCTGCTCACCTTTAATCTTAATATACAGGCTAAACCTACTCCCCCCCTCGCCCCCGCACCTGTAGAAATCTGCACACTGTTGACCCTCCCCAACTCTCCAACCTTATTCAAATACGCCTCCCCCACACTTCCACAATATATCCTGCCCTGACCTTGCCATAACCCACTACAACAATACTCTCTCCTCTGCACTTGACAGCCACGCTCCGCCCCAACTTTGCAAAGCCCCACGTCATCAGCTCCAGCCCTGGCACTCCCAGCAAACATGCCACCTACAGAAATGCTCCTGCACTGCTGAACGTGCCTGGAGAAAATCCCGCTCTGAACCTGATTTCTTGCACTATAAGTTCATCCTTTACTCTTACACCTCTACCCTTTACTTAGCTAAGCAAACCTACTTCTCTTCTCTTGTATCCACTTACTCCTCAAACCCTAAAAGACTCTTCTCCACTTTAAACTCTCTTCTCTACCCACCTGCACCACCCCCTCATCTGCGTTCAGTGCTCAAGACCTGGCTGACTACTTTTTCAATAAAACACTTACCATCCGAAGAAACATCCCAACACAAGCCTGCAATCTCTCAACTTCTTTCCCAGTCACCCCCTCTGCCACTCTTTGCATCCTCCTCCCAGCCACTGAGAGTGAAGTCCCTATTGTCTTCCTCACGCCTCACTACCTGCCCACTTGACCCTATTCCTTCGCATCTAATACCATCTCTGTCTCCCACCCTCACTCCGGCTCTTACCCACATATTCAACCTATCCCTTTCTACCGGCTCATTTCCTGCCTCCTTCAAACATGCAAAGGTCACCCCCATCCTCAAAAAACCCTTCTAGGCCCTAACTCTTCTGCAAACTACCGCCCCATATCACTGCTCCTGCTAGCTTCAAAAATCCTTGAAAAACTAGTTTTCGATATCGCCTAACCCACTTCCTGTCCTCCAACTCACTGCTCAACCCCCTGCAATCTGGCTTCCGTCCCCAACACTCAACTGAGACTGCCCTCACCAAGGTTACTAACGATCTCCTTTCTGCTAAAGACAAAGGCTACTACTCTATACTCATCTTACTCGACCTCTCTGCTGCCTTTGACACTGTTGACCATCCCCTTCTCCTACGGACTCTCAGCTCTCTTGGGCTCTGTGACATTGCCCTCTCCTGGATTTACTCTTATCTCTCTAACAGATCCTTCTCCATCTCTTTTGCTGGTGGCTCCTCTTCTCCATTGCCTCTGTCTGTTGGAGTACCTCAAAGCTCTGTCCTGGGTCCTCTACTCTTCTTTATTTACACTTCTTCACTGGGTAAACTTATCAACAGCAATGGCTTCAACTACCACCTCTATGCTGATGACACCCAGATCTACCTTTCCACCCCAGCACTCTCTCCTTCTGTCAATTCTCACATCAGCAACTGCTTATCTGGCATTTCCTCCTGGATGGCCTCTCACCACCTGTAGCGGGTCTTGGTATCCCAGACTGGGTATTCAAACTAAAGTCAGCTTCCTCCCACCAAACGCCAACCCATGATCCTCCACTGGATACCTGCCTCTATTAGAAAAACGGCAGCTGCAAGTTGTTATAGCTACCCCCAAGAACATTAGCCAAGACTGAATGCTTGAGGGTCAAAATAGGAACTGCTCTATTGCACAGAAAACACAGCTTTTATACATTTCCAACAAATGGGGGTAGTTACTACATAATCAATAGAAACAAATATTATACAAGACAAACATCAGACAATGGTTAGTTAAAAAAAGTTTCTAATCACATCCTGACTTACAAAAGGACAATGGATGACTCACACAATAACAGAAAGACACTTCACACCTAGACTAGATAACAACAGGGGGTCCCAGCATTAAAGCAGGAGATTTCAATTAGCTCAAACATTCGGAGTCTCTGAGTCTGGGGGGGGGGTGAAATTGCAGCAGACAATGCTGGATTGGGCTGTCACCTTATACTCCAACAAAACACAGGAATCTTCAAGGCCCTTCAGTTCTTAGAGTCTCTGGGAATTCATGGAAACAGGGTAAACCTGAATCCAGGGTGAAAGTACTCCAAATGTACCCTGGACACCCACCTCCCAAATCATAGAATCCCCTCAAGTTCCAGGGTCCATAGTCGGTGGGGAGGAGGCTGGCCTGCATTACTCTCCAAGTACAAAAGTAAAGGAAGCTTCCATTACATTTCTTCCCCCCCTGGGGTAGACTAACCAGGTACCAGACCACCCACTGGTTTGGACCTGTGTTAGTTTGCTGGCCCAGTCCAAAACTTTCTTCCATTTTTGTTTTTGGCCACTGCCACTGGGGAGTGAGAATGCTCCTCTTCCTGGACCATGCTAAGCTGCTGGGGAGAGAGATTGGCTACCTCCTCTCCCTGATCCCTGCTTTGTTGCTGGGGAGAGAGACTAGCTACCTCCTCTCCCTAGAACTGGTTCTGCCACTGGGGAGAGAGGTCAGCTACCTCCTCTCCCTGGAACTGGCTCTGCCGCTGTGGGGAGAGGTCAGCTACCTCCTCTCCGTGGAACTGGTTCTGCAGTTGGGGAGAAAGTTTGGCTACCTCCTCTCCGTGGAAATGGCTCTGCCGCTGTGGAGAGAGGAAGGCTACCTCTTCTCCCTGGAACTGGTTCTGCCGCTGGGGAGAGAGGATGGCTACCTCCTCTCCCTGGAACTGGCTCTGCTGCTGTGTAGAGAGGAAGGCTACCTCCACTCCCTGGAACTGGCTCTGCTGCTGTGGAGAGAGGTTGGCTACCTCCTCTCCCTGGAACTGACTCCACTGCTGTGGGGAGAGGTCGGCTACATCCTCTCCCTGGAAACTGCTCTGCTGCTGTGGAGAGAGGTCGGCTACCTCCTCTCCCTGGCTTCCTGGAGCTGCTGCAGGTGCTTGGCAGAGGCCAGGGGTGCTCTGCCCTGTGGCCATCTCTTCTGCTGGAGGCTCACCAGGCTGTCCCTCCTCAGAGGAAAAGTCTATTAAATTATCAATCTCTGGAGCCCGTGGCTGTGTAGAGAAAACAACTACCTCCTCTCCCTGGGACTCCAGAGATATCACAGGTGCTGGAAAGAGACCATTGGTGCCCTGCCCTGTTGCCAGCGCTTCTACTGGTGTGGCAAGCTCAGGGCCAGACTGCTGATCGTGGTCTAGCAGCTCATGGTAGCTCATTACCGGTTGCCACTCCTCTGAGGAAAAGTCCAATAAATCCTTGATTGCTGCACCATAGCCCTCTGCAGACTCTGAGGCATGCTGCTGAATGATATCTAACAGCCTTTTATATGCCTTTTCTAGCTCCCACTTGTGTGCAGCTAGGTAATCAAGATCGCCCCTCAGCCTAGGTACTTTTGTAAGGTTTAGACTCAGCTCTCTGTGTTCCAGTATGTCCTCCTGACACCACTCTGCTGTACTCCCGCAGTGGGGGTCCTGTGTGAGACTTTCAAATAGCAATCCTGGGCCGCCGTAGTCATAGCCCTTTGTAGGAACATCCATCTCCATCTCCGGACACACCTGGGCCGCATACCACCGCAGTGCCCGGTACCCTTCATCCACCTCCATCTCTGTCTGGACCAACCCGTCCAATTCGGACATCCATTCCTCCTGGGGCTGCTTTCCCATGACCGGCATTCGTAGATCCATCTGGAGCCAGTTTTGCTACTCTGGAGTAGGAAGGGACTTCCCCTGGTAGTCTTGTTTGAACTGGAGAGCCTCATGCCAGAGTTTCTATCGAACTATATCCTTCCAGGCCAGTTTGCCCTCTGCCAAGACAGGACCATCAAACTGGGCCAGTGCTGCCTGCAATCTCCACTGGAATTCAGCCTCCATTTCCATCGAGGTCCCACTGGTAGTTTGGAACTGCTCCATAAAGAGGAAGCAGATCCCACAGCTGCCAGCCAATTGTAGCGGGTCTCGGTACCCCAGACTGGGTATACCCACTAAAGTCAGCTTCCTCCCACCAAATGCCAACCCATGAACCTCCACTGGATACCTGCCGCTATTAGAATAATGGCCGCTGCAAGTTGTTATAGCTACCCCCAAGAACATTAGCCAAGACTAAATGCTTGAGGGTCAGAATAGGAACTGCTCTATTGCACAGAAAACACAGCTTTTATAAATTTCCAACAAATGGGGGTAGTTACTACATAATCAATAGAAACATATATTATACAATGAGACAAACATCAGACAATGGTTAGTTAAACAAGATTCTAATCACATCCTGACTTACAAAAGGACAATGGATGACTCACACAATAACAGAAAGACACTTCACACCTAGACTAGATAACAACAGGGGGTCCCAGCATTTGAGCAGGAGGTTTCAATTAGCTCAAACATTCTGAGTCTCTGAGTCTAGGGGGGGGAGTTGCAGCAGACAATGCTGGATTGGGCTGTCACCTTATACTCCAACAAAACACAGGAATCTTCAAGGCCCTTCAGTTCTTAGAGTCTCTGGGAATTCATGGAAACGTGGTAAACCTGAATCCAGGGTAAAAGTACTCCAAATGTACCCTGGACACCCGCCTCCCAAATCATAGAATCCCCTCAAGTTCCAGGGTCCATAGTCGGTGGGGAGGAGGCTGGCCTGCATTCCTCTCCAAGTACAAAAGTAAAGGAAGCTTCTGTTACACCACCTAAAAATAAACATGGCCAAGACCGAACTACTTCTAATCCCCCCTCTAACTCTACTACAGTTTCAAATTTTTCTATCACTGTTGGTGGCACCACTATCTCCCCATCACCCCAAGTCCACTGCCTCGGAGTCACACTTGACTCAAATCTGTCCTTCATTCCCCACATCCAACTGCTCTCTTCATCCTGCCGCAACCACCTACGCAATATCTCCAAAATTCGTCTGTTTCTGAGTGACGAAACTACTAAACTGCTTATCCACTCCCTGGTAATTTCCCGACTTGGCTACTGCAATAACTTGTTAACTGGCCTCCCTCCCTCTCTCCCGCCTCTCTCCCCTTCAATCCATCCTAAATGCATCTGCCAGGCTAATCCACCTCTCTCGATGCTCCGTTTCTGCTGTACCTCTCTGTGAGTCACTCAAAATTCTCACCCTGACCTACAAAGCCCTCGCCAATGCTGCCCCACCCTACCTGTCCTCACTCATCAGCAAATATACTCCAACCCACCCCTAAAATCCAACAATGACCTGCTCCTTGCGTCCTCTACCATCACCTCCTCTCATGCTAGACTACAGGACTTCTCTCGTGCGGCTCCAACCCTCTGGAACGCACTTCATCGAGCCGTCAGATTCTCACCTAACCGCTCCTGCTTTAAACGTTCCATAAAGATCTTTTTGTTCAGGGAAGCTTATCACCGACTCATTAACAAATGAACTTCACTAACCCAACAGTTGCCCTCATCTCCCTACTAATATCATTCCCACTTTTGCAGTCCCCACCTCCTGTTTATCACCCTCCTACCCATCTAGATTGTAAGTTCCCACGGGAATAGGGCCCTCAATTCCCCCTGTATCTGTCTGTAAAATGTTGTCTTTTATTGTATTGTTTCTCGGTTGTACTTCTATCCTTGTACCCATGGGCAGCGCTGCGGAATCTGTTGGCACTTTATAAAAAAAGAAGAAGAAGAATAATGTGGGCATACCCTGGTAAAAGTTGTCTTTTAAGATCTTGCTAGCCAAGGACAGAGATCTTGTAATTATTGTTTCCCTGGTGCATAATGTTTCAAAATTGGTCAATGGTCGTGTTAAATTCTGTCTGTGTGCAGAAGTTAATAAGTGCTGAAGCTGTGCGTATTTTAACCATGAAGTATAGGATGTACCTGCTGTGTCTTTTAGCCTTTCTATAGTCTTTTACTTACCATTATCCAAAAGTGTAAATAAAGGAATGGTATATCCCCATTCTGTAGTATTGTGAAACCCACCCTTCAGACCACTTGTCAATTCTGCATTCCGTGGAATAGGTAATAGAGGGAAGTTTGTTGTAGAGATTCCCTTAATACTTATAATAATGTGGTCCCACTCTGAGAAAATATATTTATGGGCTTCAAGTAATTGAAAAGTTATTGGTCTTCTGTCTTTTGTTACCCAGCATAATGCACCTACGGAGGGGGTCTACAGTTTGTGAGAGTCAATTGATACCCACGCTTTTGAATCATGAGAGTGATGCCAATCCAATATTCTCTGTAGTATTATTGCATTATAGTATAGAGTTAAATTCGGCACCCCCAATCCCCCTTTATCTGATTGTCTGTGTAGTGTATTACTACTTATCCTGGGTTTTTTGTTACCCCATATGTATGTGTTTAATGATTGTTATAAATGTCTCATATATGTTTTCGATAAGGGTACCTGCAATGCCTGTGTGACATGTGGCTCAATATAGACGTTAGGCCACTCTACACGTCTATACCCCATGACAAGGGTTTAGAGGCCCTAGAATTTTTTCTATACAGGAATACTGGCTATCAAAAGTATTTTGTTATTTTTGTTCTGGGAATTGCTAAATTCCTACTTACACATAGTTATTTTGCTTTGGAGGGGGTTTTCTTTCTACAGAGGTGCGGGACAGCCATGGTCACTAAGTTTGCGCCCTCTTTCACCAACCTTTTTATGGGGTGGTGGGAGCTGTCCCGCATCTATGGGGATGGAAACCCACACAGGCAGAATATACGGCTGTATAAGCACTATATTAATGATCTGCTCCTGGTGTGGAGAGGGACAAGGGAGTCAGCTAAGGAATTTGTGAATTGGCTAAACATCAATGATACTGGACTGGATTTCACATTTGAACTTGGTCAGTCAACCATCAACTTTTTTTATTTGACACTAAAAGGCGTACCAGGCATTGGAATTGAAACTGAGGTTTATAGAAAACCAATAACCTTCACGCCAGGAGCAGCCATACGAAACAGGTTTTCAGATAATTTGCTAAAGGACAGTTTGTTAGGTTAAAAAAGAAACTGTAGCACCCCAAAACAGTATGAGGCACATGCGAACCAACTGACAGCACGTCTAAAAGCCAGGGGATACAAATCACTAGTTATAGACAACATAAGAAAAGAGGTGGCATTGACTGAAAGGCCTAGTCTGCTGAGTAAATCAAAATTAAAAAAATTGAAATAAGAAAATAACAGAAGTATGTTTTTTGTTAGATTATAGTACATAATATCATAAGATCTGTAACATTATTCAGAATCATTTTAGACTACTAGTGGCGGATAATTCCCTGGCGGACACAATACAGAAGGGGCGTAAATGTGCTTTCAGAAGAGGAGTCTCTCTAGGCAACATTTTGGCTCCTACACAACTTAAATCCCTACAGATGGATGTTTCGAGCTCTTGGCTCAGGTTCATGGGCGTCTACAAATGTAGTAATCATACTTGTAAAGCGTGTGAACACTTAATGGTGGGAGGAGGCTTCAGGAGTGAGGTCACCCACAAGACATATAACCATAAGAAGTGTATGAATTGTAGAAGCACACACACAGTATATCTGGTGGGATGCACTATTTGCCATCTTCAATACGTGGGCATGATGTCTAAAGAGACACGCTCACGCATAAGAGAACACCTCTCCAAAATCAAGGATGGTACTCTAACAGTTTCAAATGGACCATCATTGAGACAGTAAATGTTGGCAAAAGAGGGGGTGATAGGGACCAGGCCTTGGCAAAAAGAGAGGTGTTCTGGATATTTCAGTTTAAAAACCAGGTTTCCAACTGGTTTAAATTCTGCATATGACCTAATACATTTTTGGAATTAGGGCAAATGTGGTCCATTGATTTTATCAAATGAGAGTATCTTTAGGTTATAACTACTATTCCTGTTCAGGTAGAGATACAGAGTATTGAAGGACCATAGATAGAAACTTTTTGTTTCATTTCTGCCCCCCCCTAATGAATTTGGGGGAATAGGATGCAATATTTGTGGTTCAATACTCTTGCATATTGTAGTTAAATAGGATGGGACACTGTCGGGGTCTTACATGACACATTTCCAAGTTGACTATAGAATTAACACTTCTACTGCTCAAACAGTAAATGACGGTTTGAGTAACTTCATGGGGCCACATAGGTTAATGTACCATGTTCCGCATAGATTGTTGCTAGAGCAATAGTGTTAGAAATCAATTCACTTTGTGTTTTGCAATCCCATTAATTGATTGTTTTTGCTTCTTACATTCCTTATTTATTTTTCATATGATAATTAGTAATGTTAATAAGTGTTCAAAAATGTATTGGTCACTGTGTTGAGAAATTGATGTGTGAGGTCAAATAATGGAAATGTTGCTATACAATAATTTAATTGCAAGACTGGTAGTGCATGAAGTAACAGATTAAGTTGCCATAAATTGAATCTAATGTGAACAATGCAATATCTAAGGAACATGAACTGTTACAGTAATATATCTTTAAGAGTATTCACCAATTAAGGTGTCAATCATTCTCTAGCCAATGAAATGTCTTTACTTTCTTTTATAAGGCCCATTAGCAGTAGGGAAAACAGAGAGCTATGAGTACGGCACACCCGCCGAAATGCGTAAGTTTTGTCTAAAGCTAAGGGGCATACCTGTTTGTTATGTCTTATTCACGTTTTTAATAGGAATTACAATAAACTATTGTCAATTGATACCCACGCTTTTGAATCATGAGAGTGATGCCAATCCAATATTCTCTGTAGTATTATTGAATTATAGTATAGTGTTAAAGTCGGCACCCCCAATCCCCCTTTATCTGATTATTATTATTATTATCAGGTATTTGTAGAGCGCCAACAGGTTCCGCAGCGCTATGAATATAGGTGGTATATAAAAACGATTACAGGGATCAAATGGGGAGAGAGGGTCCTGCCGAGAGTTGCACTGTTGTAGTCGGCTCTTATGAAGGTGAACTACAAACAGCAGGGCTTATAGGCTTACATGCTATGGGGTTTTAGGGGATAGCAGTGGAGATAGGAAGGTTAGTGTAGGTTGTAAGTGTCCCTGAATAGTAGAGTCTTGAGGGAGCACTTGAAGCTTTTAAAACTAGGGGAGATTCTTGTGGAGCGAGGCAGAGAGTTACATAAGATGGGAACCAATCTGGAGAAATCTTGAAGACGGGAATGTGAGGAGGTAACAAGTGAGGAGGAGTGTAGGAGATCATGCGCGGAGCGAAGGAGACGGGAGGGAGAGTATCTGGAGACAAGGTCTGAGATGTAGGGGGGAGCAGTGCAATTGAGGGCTTTGTGTGTCAGAGTGAGGATTTTGTGTTTAATCCTGGAGGCAAGAGGAAGCCAGTGAAGGGATTGGCAGAGAGGTGCGGCAGATGAAGAGCAACGTGCAAAGAAGATGAGCTTGGCAGAGGCATTCATTATGGATTGTAAAGGAGCTAGGTGGCAGCTAGGGAGACCAGAGAGGATAGCGTTGCAGTTATCTAGGTGGGAAAGGATGAGACAGTGGATTCAAATCTTTGTTGTGTCTTGTGTAAGGAAATGTCTAATTTTAGCGATGTTTTTAAGGTGGAAGCGGCAGGCTTTATCCAAGGACTGAATGTGAGGAGTGAAAGAAAGATCTGAGTCCAGTGTGACGCCAAGACATCGGGCATGTGAGGTTGGGGTAATGATGAACTTATCAACAGTTATAGAGACATGGGGAGGTGGAGATTTTGGAAGAAGGGGGGAAAATAAGGAGCTCAGTTTTGGAGAGATTTAGCTTGAGGTAGTAAGAGGACATCCAAGATAAGATATGAGAGAGACAGTTAGTGACACGGGTTAGCAAGGAAGGATGTAGTTCTGGTGCAGAGAATTAGATTTGGGTATCATCGGCATACAAATGATAATGAAACCCGTGGGACTTTATTAAGGAACCTAGTGAGGACGTGCAGATTGAGAAGAGAAGGGCACCAAGGACATAGCCTTGCGGTACCCCAACAGAAAGAGGTAACGGGACAGAGGATGCCCCATAGAAGGCTACACTAAAGGTACGGTTAGACATATAGGAAGAGAGCCAAGAGAGAGCTGTGTCACAGATGCCAAAAGATTGGAGGGTATGGAGCAAAAGAGGGTGGTCGAAAGTATCAAATGCTGCAGACAGATCAAGGAGGATAAGTAGAGAGAAGTGGCCTTTTGATTTTGCTGTAGGTGGGTCGTTAGTAACCTTAACAATTGCTGTTTCTGTTGAGTGAAGGGGGTGAAATCCAGATTGCAGTGGGTCAAGGAGGGAGTTTAGTGTAAGGAAATGGGATAGATGTGCATATACAAGCTTTTCAAGAAGCAAGAGGTAGTATAGAAATAGGGCGGTAGTTGGATGGGGAGGTTGGATCGAGAGAAGGTTTTTTGAGGATAGGTGTGACTAATGCATGCTTAAGAGATGTGGGAGCTATACCAGTGCTGAGGGAGAGGTTGAAGATGTGTGTGAGTTTAGGGGTACAGGTAGAAGAGAGGGGAGTAGTCGTGAGGGGATGGGGTCAAGGGGACAGGTAGTGAGGTGAGAGGATAGTATAAGGGCAGAAACTTCATTCTCTGTAACAGGGGCAAAAGAGCTAAATTCATGGCTATGTGGGTTTTGGATGATTGTGAGCTTTTGAGGGGGAGGGTGTCAAATCCTGCAGTGATAACTGCAGCTATAAGTTCAAGTGTGTCTATTAGCTTTAGTAAATTAAAGTAATGTGACAAATAATGAAGTCAGTTTGCTAGCGAGGAAACTTAACCTTTATTATTTGTTATTATATTGCCTAAGTAGTCACCAATAATATGAGCAGTATTATGGTAAATGAGTAGGCTTGACACTATAGTATAACTTTGTATTTTAAATCATAAGCAATTGGTATGTAGGCAGGTTAGTAATAAGTATTAGCTACTATGCTTTAGGATAATCTCTGGACAGAAAGTGCACAGTAATAACGGGTTTAAACAACAGGTACAATGCAAGTTGAAAGGCTGTGAATTACAATTAGTAACAGATCTCCATGGGGCACTGAGATTATATAGGAGCAGAGGTAACGGTTCCCAGATCAGTATGGTAATTTACTTTAAGTATACAGAACCTGATCTCCCAGCAGATTGCGGTCTTTACCAGTCCGGTGTGAAACAAAGCTGAGTGGCTCCGGTACTCAGGAGGTGAGGATCTGTGCTGCTAATTCAGCAAGTGGTGTTTGGAGCGGAGCGGCAGGAGGTTCTTAGTTAAATCCCCTGCTTGTAGTTTTGGAGACACTGTGGAAACAAGGAACTTTTCTTAAACAAGGTGCAAGGTTGTGAGCTGGAGACTTCAGTTTAGCACTTCAATAAACCAGCAAAGAACCTTGGATAATGGGAGGTTATATAGGAAAGGAAAGGATCCTTAATTGAGAAATAAGGTTGTATTGCGAACGGGTGTCTGTGTTTCTTAAGGTGGAATAGTGAGTTCATGACATATCCCCCCGTCAGAGAAACCTCAAGAAGGTTTCAAGGTGCAGGCCGGTCCGGGTGTCGTCGATGGAATAAGGACACCAGTCTATCTGCTAAAACATTAGAGGCCGGTTCCCAGGAATCCTCTGAGGAATCGTACCCCGACCAATGGACGAGGTACTGCAGTTCAACTAGATAACATCTGGAATCCACTATGGAATGGACTTCATATTCTGGATCTGGTGTGGGTGAAACTACTGTGGAGGTTGGTAATGGTGGAGAAGCGTTACATGGCTTGATGAGAGATACATGGAATGTCGGGTGAATCCGATAAGATGATGGGAGTCGCAGAGTGACAGTGACTGGGTTTCGTATAGCGACAATTGGGAAAGGACCAACAAAAAGCTTGTTAAACTTTCTACAAGGAGAGGGTATCCTTAGGTTCTTAGTGGCCAGCCAAACCAAATCCCCGATCTTATAGACTGGGTGTGGGCAATGGCGAAGATCATAGGACCTCTTTTGAGTGGCCTGCGCGTGCTTGACATTATCTCTGATTAAGGTATAGGTTTGTTTAATGGAGTTGATCAGGTCATTGACCTGAGGACACGGGGTGTCGGCAGGTGGTAGAGGATGAAAACGTGGATGTAGACCCTTGTTGATGTGAATAGCCAGTGGAGGAGTTGTTAGTGTTATTGTATGTGAACTCAGCATGAGGTAAGAATGATGCCCAGGAGTCTTGTTTGTTGGAGCAGTAGCACCTTAGGTATTGCTCCAACCATTGGTTGGTTCTCTCGCACTGTCCATTCCTTTGTGGATGATATGAGGTGGTAAGGTGTTGCTGTATACTAAGTGATTGGCAGAGGTATTTCCAGAATTTGGAGGTGAATTGGGACCCCCTGTCACTGAGAACTGAACTAGGGAGACTGTGTAAGCGGACCACCTCTTTTAGGAATAATTCTGCGTTTTTTTGTGCAGTCGGGAGTGATGCTGTCGGAATGAAATGGGCCATATGGGAGAACAGATCCATTACAACAAAGATGACAGTGTATCCATCAGATTTTGGTAGGTCGACGATAAAATCCATGGATACGCTGGCCCACGGATGTTCAGGTATGGGTAAGTTTTGTAACAACCCCACAGGTAGTTGGTGCAAGGGTTTACAGGTCTAGCATATGGAACATGACTTGATAAAATTCTTGACTGAGAGTCTCATAGATGGCCACCAGAAATACCTCTGTAAGAGATTAACGGCTAGATTTAGAGTTTTGTCGGTAACGACCCGCGTAGCTAACGCTGGCTTTTTTCTGGCCGCACCTTTAAAATAACTCTGGTATTGAGAGTCCACAGAATGGCTGCGTTAGGCTCCAAAAAGGGAGCGTACAGGCATATTTAACGCCACTGCAACTCTCGATACCAGAGTTGCTTACGGACGCGGCCAGCCTCAAAAACGTGCTCGTGCACGATTCCCCCATAGGAAACAATGGGGCTGTTTGAGCTGAAAAAAAACCTAACACATGCAAAAAAGCTGCGTTCAGCTCCTAACGCAGCCCCATTGTTTCCTATGGGGAAACACTTCCTACGCCTGCACCTAACACTCTAACATGTACCCCGAGTCTAAACACCCCTAACCTTACACTTATTAACCCCTAATCTGCTGCCCCCGCTATCGCTGATCCCTGCATATTATTTTTAACCCCTAATCTGCTGCTCCGTAAACCGCCGCTACTTACATTATCCCTATGTACCCCTAATCTGCTGCCCCTAGCACCGCCGACCCCTATATTATATTTATTAACCCCTAATCTGCCCCCCACAACGTCGCCTCCACCTAACTACAATTATTAACCCCTAATCTGCCGACCGCACCGCTATTATAATAAAGTTATTAACCCCTAATCCGCCTCACTAACCCTATAATAAATAGTATTAACCCCTAATCTGCCCTCCCTAACATCGCCGACACCTAACTTCAAACATTAACCCCTAATCTGCCGACTGGAGCTCACCGCTATTCTAATAAATTTATTAACCCCTAAAGCTAAGTCTAACCCTAACACCCCCCTAAGTTAAATATAATTTAAATCTAACTAAATAAATTAACTCTTATTAAATAAATTATTCCTATTTAAAGCTAAATACTTACCTGTAAAATAAATCCTAATATAGCTACAACATAAATTATAATTATATTATAGCTATTTTAGGATTTATATTTATTTTACAGGTAACTTTGTATTTATTTTAACCAGGTACAATAGCTATTAAATAGTTAAGAACTATTTAATAGCTAAAATAGTTAAAATAATTACAAAATTACCTGTAAAATAAATCCTAACCTAAGTTACAATTAAACCTAACACTACACTATCAATAAATTAATTAAATAAAATACCTACAAATTACCTACAATTAAACCTAACACTACACTATCAATACATTAATTAAATACAATATCTACAAATAAATACAATGAAATAAACTAACTAAAGTACAAAAAATAAAAAAGAACTAAGTTACAAAAAATAAAAAAATATTTACAAACATCAGAAAAATATTACAACAATTTTAAACTAATTACACCTACTCTAAGCCCCCTAATAAAATAACAAAGACCCCCAAAATAAAAAAATGCCCTACCCTATTCTAAATTACTAAAGTTCAAAGCTCTTTTACCTTACCAGCCCTGAACAGGGCCCTTTGCGGGGCATGCCCCAAAGAATTCAGCTCTTTTGCCTGTAAAAAAAACACATACAATACCCCCCCCCAACATTACAACCCACCACCCACATACCCCTAAAGAGCTGAAGAGGTCCACGATCCGGCTGAAGTCATCATCCAAGCGGGAGCTGAAGAGGTCCATGATCCGGCTGAAGTCTTCTATCAACGGCATGGACCTCTTCAGCTCCCGCTTGGATGATGACTTCAGCCGGATCATGGACATCTTCAGCCCCCTGCTTGGGCTTGGATCAGGACATCGGAGGAGCTCTTCTGGATCGATCGGTGAACCTGGTATGGTGAAGATAAGGTAGGAAGATCTTCAGGGGCTTAGTGTTAGGTTTATTTAAGGGGGGTTTGGGTTAGATTAGGGGTATGTGGGTGGTGGGTTGTAATGTTGGGGGGGGGTATTGTATGTGTTTTTTTTACAGGCAAAAGAGCTGAATTCTTTGGGGCATGCCCCGCAAAGGGCCCTGTTCAGGGCTGGTAAGGTAAAAGAGCTTTGAACTTTAGTAATTTAGAATAGGGTAGGGCATTTTTTTATTTTGGGGGTCTTTGTTATTTTATTAGGGGGCTTAGAGTAGGTGTAATTAGTTTAAAATTGTTGTAATATTTTTCTGATGTTTGTAAATATTTTTTTATTTTTTGTAACTTAGTTCTTTTTTATTTTTTGTACTTTAGTTAGTTTATTTCATTGTATTTATTTGTAGATATTGTATTTAATTAATGTATTGATAGTGTAGTGTTAGGTTTAATTGTAGGTAATTGTAGGTATTTTATTTAATTAATTTATTGATAGTGTAGTGTTAGGTTTAATTGTAACTTAGGTTAGGATTTATTTTACAGGTAATTTTGTAATTATTTTAACTATTTTAGCTATTAAATAGTTCTTAACTATTTAATAGCTATTGTACCTGGTTAAAATAAATACAAAGTTGCCCATAAAATAAATATAAATCCTAAAATAGCTATAATATAATTATAATTTATGTTGTAGCTATATTAGGGTTTATTTTACAGGTAAGTATTTAGCTTTAAATAGGAATAATTTATTTAATAAGAGTTCATTTATTTCGTTAGAATAAAATTATATTTAATTTAGGGGGGTGTTAGGGTTAGGGTTAAAATTAGCTTTAGGGGTTAAAAAATTTATTAGAGTAGCAGTGAGCTCCGATCGGCAGATTAGGGGTTAATACTTGAAGTTAGGTGTCGGCGATGTTAGGGAGGGAAGATTAGGGGTTAATACTATTTATTATAGGGTTATTGAGGCGGGAGTGAGGCGGATTAGGGGTTAATAACTTTATTATAGTAGCGGTGAGATCCGCTCGGCAGATTAGGGGTTAATAAGTGTAGGCAGGTGGAGGCGACGTTGAGGGGGGCAGGTTAGGGGTTAATAAATATAATATAGGGGTCGGCGGTGTTAGGGGCAGCAGATTAGGGGTACATAGCTATAATGTAGCTGGCGGCGGCGTGCGGACGGCAGATTAGGGGTTAATAAGTGTAGGTAGCTGGCGGCGACGTTGTGGGGGGCAGATTAGGGGTTAATAAATATAATATAGGGGTCGGCGGTGTTAGGGGCAGCAGATTAGGGGTACATAAGGATAACATAGGTGGCGGTCGGCAGATTAGGGGTTAAAAAAATTTAATAGAGTGTCGGCGATGTGGGGGGGGCTCGGTTTAGGGGTACATAGGTAGTTTATGGGTGTTAGTGTACTTTAGAGCACAGTAGTTCAGAGCTTTATGAAACGGCGTTAGCCCAGAAAGCTCTTAACTACTGACTTTTTTCTGCGGCTGGAGTTTTGTCGTTAGATTTCTAACGCTCACTTCAGACACGACTCTAAATACCGGAGTTAGGAAGATCCCATTGAAAAGATAGGATACGCAATTGACGTAAGGGGATCTGCGGTATGGAAAAGTCGCGGCTGAAAAGTGAGCGTTAGACCCTTTCCTGGCTGACTCCAAATACCGGCAGTAGCCTAAAACCAGCGTTAGGAGCCTCTAACACTGGTTTTCACGGCTACCGCCAAACTCCAAATCTAGGCCTAAGAGTCTTATGGACACCCATATGGCCGGCTAAAGGAGAGTCATGAGTCAAAGTTATTACCTTAATGCGTAGAGTTGGTGGGACGTACATTTTAGACTGATAATGTAAGATACCTGTCTCATCAGGAGTGAGTGGATAAGTGGACTTCATAGCATCTAGTTGTTGGTAAGTCTTCAAATCTGCGAGAATCCTATAATAGACGTTTTTGGAACAATCGTTGTTTGAGGTGAGGCCGTGATAGGCTTTGCATCCTTGTGTGATAGTGCATCGGCTTTTCCATTTCTTGTGCCAGGACGGTAAGTGATGGTGTAAGAGAACCGTGAGAAGTACAGGCTCCAACGGAGCTGGCGAGCTGAAAGTGTACGGTTAGTCTGGAGATATTGTAGATTTTTATGGTCTGTATATATTATGATTGGTTGTTCAGCTCCCTCCAGGAGATGTCTCCACTGGTCAAAAGATGACATTATGGCCAGTAACTCCTTCTCCCCTACAGGAAAGTTTAACTCCGCTGGAGTAAGAAGTCTGGAGAAGTAGCATACGGGATGTATGGAGTCGTTAGGTGAAGACCTTTGTGAAAGAACTGAGCCGATAGCATAGTCTGATGCGTCTACTTCCAAGATAAACTGTGACTTGGTGTTGGGTAGATGCAGAACAGGTGAGGTGATGAAAAGAGATTTTAGATGGTCAAAGGCTGTCTGGGACTGGTGAGTCCAAACAAATGGGGTATTAGTCCTAGTCAAGCTAATAAGTGGTTTGGTTATGGCAGCGAAGTTCTGAATGAAACATCTGTAGAAATTTGCAAAACCTAGAAACCGTTGCTCTTCTTTTACAGTGGTGGGTCTAGGCCAGGAAGAGATAGCAGATATTTTGTTATCTTCCATCTTAATTTGACTCTCGCTAATGCGATAACCTAGAAAAGATACTTCTATGACATGGAATACACATTTTTCTAATTTGACAAAGAGTCTATGACTGTCAGGGAATTCACTATTACAATCCTGTCCCTTTAATTCTGACTCCTCTCTCCCTATTTAAGGCCCCTCCTCTCTATGCTCCTCGCTTGGTAATTTGAATCAGTTACTTAATGTGACTCCTCTCTGAAGACACCTAGCCCTTTCCTCAAGCTGTGGGGATTTCTTACTTGCTGCTGTGAATCTTGGCAGCCTACCTTAATCCTCTATTGCTGTGTGCCGGTCTGCCTCTTCTGTTACTTGCAGATTCTTAGGAACCAAAGGAGCAGCATTCAGTTCCCCTAACTGTTACACCGGGTGGCTGTGACGTCACACCCGGCATCTCAGCGTGTCTGCAGCGCGTGTACCGCGCTGTGTCCTCTCAACAAACAAACATCCAGGATACAGTAAGGCTTTCATCTGGCTCTGACTTAGCCTTCCAAATAACCATCAGGAATTGGTCTGTATATTTTATTACTCTATTTGGATATCATTTTGTCTCTCAACTAAGCAAAATAACTAGCACTGTATTCAATGACTGTTACTATCACTAAACTGCAGGATTAACTTCAACTGCCTGTTACATTGCCTACTCTGCTTGAACTGCTGCTTGCTTAACATCATTTGCTGTGACCACCCTGAACTTGACTAAGTGACTGATCGTTTGTTACTAACTTATCCTTGCATAAACAATATCTGTTAACATAATCTAACATATCATTCTATCTACATAAGATATTCCCTCAAGTGCTGTATTCCTAACAAGTATCTTTTCCATCAACTCAGAATAAGGTTTTGTAGTTCTATGTATTACTAATCCTTGTCTTACTTGATTCTCCTATCTGCCATATTACCTCATACAACTCTAATCATTACTAACCTACCTTATCTGTTCAAGTACATTCTGGGCATAATACTATCTGGCCTTATAACAATATCTCTTTGTACTACATCTGTTTGTCTGACATTCCATTTTACCATCTATCTTCTCTGTATATGTGTCAGCTATATCACATTTAATCACTAGTTAATTAGTTGATTAATTATCTATCCAATCTATAGATACTCCTCCTATCTGTTGTGATACAGACATCCTGTAACTTGGTTGCGTGACAGCTCCGTATTCACTCTGTACCCTGCAGTAGTGACCCTCAGTTCAATGAGCAAAACCGGATTCCTGTAAGTTAAATCTGTGTGAATCCAAGGTTTGGTGTGAGGCTGAGTGGTCCTGCTATAGTGGATACTAGGTACCAGAACTTATTTTCCACCTGTTCTAACACATAACATTACAGAACATAACATATTACCAAGCCCAATAAAAGTACCTCTATCCACTATCATGGAGCTGAGTGAGCTTTCCAATAGAGTGGGTTCTCTAGCCCAAAGTATGGATAATATGTTACAGGGTTTAAGAGAGATACAAATTGAGAACCAGAATATTAGAAAATTTATCAATGAGCATATGGCAACTAAACCTTCTACTTCTGAGACTACACCTGAGCCTGTTGTGAGTCCGCCAGAGAAATTCTCTGGGGACAGGTCCATGTTCAGAGACTTTAGAAACTCTTGCACTCTTATGTTCACTTTGAAACCTAGGTCTTATCCTACTGACAGAATCCGAGTTTTGACTGTGATTTCTTTTTTGCGTGGAGAAGCTAGAGCTTGGGCCAACGCTTTCTATGAGACTCATGATCCCATATTAAATTCTCTTGATTCCTTTTTTTCTGCGATGTCCCTTTTATATGAGGATCATAACAAGCAGAATACTGCTGAAACAGCTTTGAGATCCTTACGCCAAGGGAAAAGGATGGTAGAGGAATACATAACGGACTTTAAAAGATGGGCTCCTGACACTTTGTGGAACAACCCAGCTCTGAAAAATCAATTTCGCTTGGGCCTCAGTGACTCATTAAAAGATGAACTTGCTAGAGGTATCATTCCAGATGTCCTTGAGGATCTCATGACTTTATGTATTGGTATTGACTGAAGACTCAGGGAAAGGAAATATGAAAAATCCACAACTGACATTACTCCTAGGAAATACACTCCCTATCATGCAAATCTTCCTACCCATGCTACCAAGAATGTTGATGAACCCATGGATGTTGCTGTGATTAGAGGCCCTCTAAAGCTTGAAGAGAAAGCCAGACGCAAACTGCTTAATTTGTGCCTATATTGTGCTGAAAAGGATCATGGCGTAAGGGATTGCCCATCTCTCCTTCGTCAAAAGAAGGGTAAGAGAGTAAGATTTAAGCACACTGTAAATATGGTTAATAATAATTTGCTTCATTTATCAATCCCTCTCTCGTTACAGTGGGATCAGCAGAAGATAGACGTACGGGCCGTAATTGACTCTGGAGCATCTGGGAATTTCATAGATTTAGTTTTTGTTGTTAAGCACAAAATACCACTAATAAAAAAGAGTGTTGCACTAGCCATCCGTTTGGTTGATGGTTCATTTTTTAGTTCTGGTCCTATCTCACACCATACAGTTACACTTACGGTCACCTCAGACTCAGGGCATACTGAGTTGATGTCTTTTGATGTTTTACCAAGTTCCGTCTACCCTATGATACTTGGTATTCAGTGGTTGTCTATGCATAACCCCACTATTTCTTGGACAGACTCTACTGTAGTTTTTGATTCTCAGTATTGCAAGCAATTCTGCACTGATTCTCATACACGTTGTCATATTAATGTAGACACATTACCAGATTGCTATAAAGAATATGCTGATGTTTTTGATAAGGTTGAGGCAGCTACACTTCCACCACATAGAAAGTATGACTGCCCTATTGATCTCATTCCTAACTGCACCATTCCTTATGGTCATATATATCCTTTGTCTCAACCTGAACTAGCCCACCTTAAGGAATATCTAGACGAAAACTTGAAAAAAGGGTTTATACGTCCATCCACTTCCTCTGCAGGTGCTGCTATGTTTTTTGTGAAAAATAAAGATGGCAGTTTACGCCCCATTATAGATTACAGACAACTGAATAAATGTACTAAGAAAAACAGATATCCCCTGCCTCTCATTCCTGAACTAATTGAGCGTCTTCAGGGTGCCACCATCTACACCAAGCTCGATCTTAGGGGCGCATACAATTTAATCAGGATGAGAGCAGGGGATGAGTGGCTAACGGCTTTCCGTACACGATACGGACTTTATGAATACACAGTAATGCCGTTTGGGCTCTGCAACGCCCCAGCCACTTTCCAGTGCTTCATAAATGATGTTTTTCACGACCTTTTGGATGTATGTATTGTTATCTATTTAGATGACATTCTTGTCTATTCAGACACTTTTGAAAACCATTTAAAACATGTAAAATTAGTTTTATCTCGTTTAAGGCAACATCATCTCTACGCCAAACTAGAGAAATGTATATTTAATACTAACTCTATTTCATTTTTGGGTTACTGTATCTCTCCTACTGGGATTACTATGGAGACCAGTAAAGTAGAAGCTATACTCAAATGGCCAGTACCCTCTTGTAAAAAGGATGTCCAGAGGTTTCTTGGATTTGCGAATTTTTATAGAAAATTCATTAAAGATTTCTCACATATTGTCAAACCATTAACAACTTTAACTAAGAAACATATCAGGTTTTCATGGGATAGTAGAGCTCAAGACTCTTTCACTACCCTTAAGAATAAATTTACTTCAGCCCCTATTTTGCAATTCCCAGATCCCAGTTGTCATTTTACGCTTGAGGTTGATGCTTCTGAATTTGCAATAGGGGCTGTTCTGTCCCAGAGGGCCTCTCAAGAACAGCCATTACATCCTGTTGCATTCTATTCTCGCGTCATGAGCTCAGCTGAGATAAACTATGGCATTGGTGATAAGGAATTGCTTGCCATTAAATACGCATTGGAATTCTGGAGGCATATCCTGGAAGGTACAAAATTTCCTATTACTATTTACACAGACCATCGTAACTTAGAGTATTTAAAGTCAAACAAGACCCTGACTTCTCGTCAAGTCTGCTGGAGCCTTTTCTTCTCACGTTTTGATTATGTGATCACCTATCGTCCAGGTTCTAAGAATCTTAAGGCAGATACCCTCTCTCGTATACCTCCTAAGCCACAAGATCATCTGACACCTGCCTCAGTGATACCTGCGGATAGAATCATTTGTTTAACAAATGATTTCTTGGAGACCCTAAAGCTGCAACAGAAGGAGGATTCATTAATAACACACCTCAATTTAAATAAACATTCTGATGAACTGTTCTATCATCATGACCAACTATATGTACCCAAGGTTCTCAGGAATCAGGTTTTGGCAGCAGCTCATGATTCCTCTTTAGCAGGTCATCCTGGCGTACATAGGACCCTTCATATCCTTTCAAGGAATTATTGGTGGCCCAAAATGTCTGATACAATCAAGCAATACATCAAAACATGTTTTCTTTGCACTACTAAAAAACATCAACATACACGTCCCTACGGATACCTTCTATCTCTTCCAATACCTGAAAGACCTTGGGCAGATATTGCCATGGACTTTATTGTTGATCTGCCACCTTCTGCTAACTTCAACACTATCATGGTCATTGTTGATCTTTTTTCTAAAATGGCCCATTTCCTGCCACATAGAGGTCTACCCACAGCTCCAGAAACAGCTACTCTTTTCATAGATCATATTGTCAAATTACATGGTCTACCGAATTCCATTACTACTGACAGAGGTTCGCAGTTTACCTCTAGATTTTGGGATCATCTTTGTAAATCCCTCAACATCTCTAGGAGGTTAAGTACAGCTTTTCATCCACAAACCAATGGGCAGACTGAGAGAACGAATCAAGCCCTGAAACAGTATCTCCGTTGTTACTGTTCTCTAGAACAAGATAACTGGCATTCTCTCCTTTCCACTGCTGAATTTGCTCATAATAACATGCTCAATTCCTCCACTAAAATGTCTCCATTTTTCCTTAACTACGGTTTTCATCCTTCTTATGACGTTCAGACTCCGAAAAACTCTCCTATACCTGTTGTTAATGACAAAATCAATACCTTAGTGAAAGGTTTCGCCACTGTAAAACAACTACTACTTGATGCTCAAAAAGCTCAAAAACGTTACTACGATCTACGACGTTCTAAACCTCCCGAATATAAGGTGGGAGATAAAGTTTGGTTAAGCACGAAGAATATAAGATTACAGGTTCCTTCTAAAAAGCTTGCTTCACTTTATTTGGGTCCCTTTGAAATTAAGAATGTTGTTAATGTTAATGCAGTCACTCTTCAACTGCCTTCTTCCATGAGAATTCATCCAACATTTCACGTCTCACTCCTTAAACCCTATGCTTCTATCAGGGCTACACCTTCGATGGATACTTCTCTAACTCATGTGACAGATGAGATGGAGTACGAGATTGATTCTATTCAAGATTCTCGATACTTTCGGAACCGCCTTCAGTATTTGGTCAGTTGGAAGGGTTATGGACCTGAAGAAGATTCTTGGGAGCCTGCTACTAATGTTATGGCTCCGCGCCTGGTTTCCTTGTTCCATAGGAGGAATCCTCACCGTCCAGGTCCTTGATCCGCTGAGCGGCTCCTTGAGGGGGGTGTCCTGTCAGGGTATTCACTATTACAATCCTGTCCCTTTAATTCTGAATCCTCTCTCCCTATTTAAGGCCCCTCCTCTCTATGCTCCTCGCTTGGTAATTTGAATCAGTTACTTAATGTGACTTCTCTCTGAAGACACCTAGCCCTTTCCTCAAGCTGTGGGGATTTCTTACTTGCTGCTGTGAATCTTGGCAACCTACCTTAATCCTCTATTGCTGTGTGCCGGTCTGCCTCTTCTGTTACTTGCAGATTCTTAGGAACCAAAGGAGCAGCATTCAGTTCCCCTAACTGTTACACCGGGTGGCTGTGACGTCACACCCGGCATCTCAGCGTGTCTGCAGCGCGTGTACCGCGCTGTGTCCTTTCATCAAACAATCATCCAGGATACAGTAAGGCTTTCATCTGGCTCTGACTTAGCCTTCCAAATAACCATCAGGAATTGGTCTGTATACTTTATTACTCTATTTGGATATCATTATGTCTCTCAACTAAGCAAACTAACTAGCACTGTATTCAATGACTGTTACTATCACTAAACTGCAGGATAAACTTCAACTGCCTGTTACATTGCCTACTCTGCTTGAACTGCTGCTTGCTTAACATCATTTGCTGTGACCACCCTGAACTTGACTAAGTGACTGATCGTTTGTTACTAACTTATCCTTGCATAAACAATATCTGTTAACATAATCTAACATATCATTCTATCTACATAAGATATTCCCTCAAGTGCTGTATTCCTAACAAGTATCTTTTCCATCAACTCAGAATAAGGTTTTGTAGTTCTATGTATTACTAATCCTTGTCTTACTTGATTCTCCAATCTGCCATATTACCTCATACAACTCTAATCATTACTAACCTACCTTATCTGTTCAAGTACATTCTGGGCATAATACTATCTGGCCTTATAACAATATCTCTTTGTACTACATCTGTTTGTCTGACATTCCATTTTACCATCTATCTTCTCTGTATATGTGTCAGCTATATCACATTTAATCACTAGTTAATTAGTTGATTAATTATCTATCCAATCTATAGATACTCCTCCTATCTGTTGTGATACAGACATCCTGTAACTTGGTTGCGTGACAGCTCCGTATTCACTCTGTACCCTGCAGTAGTGACCCTCAGTTCAATGAGCAAAACCGGATTCCTGTAAGTTAAATCTGTGTGAATCCAAGGTTTGGTGTGAGGCTGAGTGGTCCTGCTATAGTGGATACTAGGTACCAGAACTTATTTTCCACCTGTTCTAACACATAACATTACAGAACATAACATAGACTTTGAAGCCTGGATAGAACTAGCCTGACGTGGGTGAGTAGATCAAGATGTCATCAAGATAAACTACAAGGAAAGAGTCTAGAATGTCACAGAAAATGTCATTAATGAAGTTCTGAAATGTCGCCGGGGCATTGCAGAGTCCGAATGGCATAACCGTATACTCGTAAAGACCATACCTGGTCCTAAAAGCGTTCAGCCACTCGTCACCGGCCCTTATTCTAACAAGGTTATAGGCACCTCTAAGATCCAATTTAGTGAAAATAGTTGCACCTCTTAACCTCTCAATCAATTCTGGGATGAGGGGTAATGGGTACCTGTTTTTTTTTGTACGTTTGTTCAATTCCCGGTAATCAATTATCGGGCGTAGGGATCCATCCTTGTTTTTAACAAAAAATATGCTGGCTCCGGCAGGTGATGTAGAAGGCCGGATAAAGCCTTTTTTCAGATTGTTGCTAATGTAATTTTTTAGATGTTATAGTTCTGGTCTGGATAGAGGATAGATGTGGCCATATGGTATGGTTGCTCCTGGGAGCAGGTCTATGGGGCAATCGTATGGCCTATGAGGGGGTAATGTCTCAGCCTCTGTCTTGTTAAATACGTCACTGAAGTCAGAATACTGAGTGGGTATGGAGGAAAGAGTCGTGTTAAGCAGATGAGTGTTTGGAAAACAAGTGCTAGAACAGTAGACAGAGGAAAGAGAGACAGTAAGAGTGTCCCAATGAAATGTGGGTTGGTGCAGTTGGAGCCAAGTGATACCCAGAATGATAGGGTAGATGGCCACCAGAAATACCTCTGTAAGAGATTAAGAGTCTTATGGACACCCATATGGCCGGCTAAAGGAGAGTCATGAGTCAAAGTTATTACCTTAATGTGTAGAGTTGGTGGGACGTACATTTTAGACTGATAATGTAAGATACCTGTCTCATCAGGAGTGAGTGGATAAGTGGACTTCATAGCATCTAGTTGTTGGTAAGTCTTCAAATCTGCGAGAATCCTATAATAGACGTTTTTGGAACAATAGTTGTTTGAGGTGAGGCCGTGATAGGCTTTGCATCCTTGTGTGATAGTGCATCGGCTTTTCCATTTCTTGTGCCAGGACGGTAAGTGATGGTGTAAGAGAACCGTGAGAAGTACAGGCTCCAACGGAGCTGGCGAGCTGAAAGTGTACGATTAGTCTGGAGATATTGTAGATTTTTATGGTCTGTATATATTATGATGGGTTGTTCAGCTCCCTCCAGGAGATGTCTCCACTGGTCAAAAGATGACATTATGGCCAGTAACTCCTTCTCCCCTACAGGATAGTTTAACTCCGCTGGAGTAAGAAGTCTGGAGAAGTAGCATACGGGCTGTATGGAGTCGTTAGGTGAAGACCTTTGTGAAAAAACTGAGCCGATAGCATAGTCTGATGCGTCTACTTCCAAGATAAACTGTGACTTGGTGTTGGGTAGATGCAGAACAGGTGAGGTGATGAATAGAGATTTTAGATGGTCAAAGGCTGTCTGGGACTGGTGAGTCCAAACAAAAGGGGTATTAGTCCTAGTCAAGCTAGTAAGTGGTTTGGTTATGGCAGCGAAGTTCTGAATGAAACATCTGTAGAAATTTGCAAAACCTAGAAACTGTTGCACTTCTTTTACAGTGGTGGGTCTAGGCCAGGAAGAGATAGCAGATATTTTGTTATCTTCCATCTTAATTTGACTCTCGCTAATGCGATAACCTAGAAAAGATACTTCTATGACATGGAATACACATTTTTCTAATTTGACATAGAGTCTATGACTTTGAAGCCTGGATAGAACTAGCCTGACGTGGGTGAGTAGATCAAGATGTCATCAAGATAAACTACAAGTAAAGAGTCTAGAATGTCACGGAAAATGTCATTAATGAAGTTCTGAAATGTCGCCGGGGCATTGCAGAGTCCGAATGGCATAACCGTATACTCGTAAAGACCATACCTGGTCCTAAAAGCGTTCAGCCACTCGTCACCGGCCCTTATTCTAACAAGGTTATAGGCACCTCTAAGATCCAATTTAGTGAAAATAGTTGCACCTCTTAACCTCTCAATCAATTCTGGGATGAGGGGTAATGGGTACCTGTTTTTTTTGTACGTTTGTTCAATTCCCGGTAATCAATTATCAGGCATAGGGATCCATCCTTGTTTTTAACAAAAAATATGCCGGCTCTGGCAGGTGATGTAGAAGGCCGGATAAAGCCTTTTTTCAGATTGTCGCTAATGTAATTTTTTAGATGTTGTAGTTCTGGTCTGGATAGAGGATAGATGTGGCCATATGGTATGGTTGCTCCTGGGAGCAGGTCTATGGGGCAATCGTATGGCCTATGAGGGGGTAATGTCTCAGCCTCTGTCTTGTTAAATACGTCACTGAAGTCAGAATACTGAGTGGGTATGGAGGAAGGAGTCGTGTTAAGCAGATGAGTGTTTGGAAAACAAGTGCTAGAACAGTAGACAGAGGAAAGAGAGACAGTAAGAGTGTCCCAATGAAATGTGGGTTGGTGCAGTTGGAGCCAAGTGATACCCAGAACGATAGGGTAGATGGGAGATGAGATAATGTCAAAGCTAATAGTCTCAGTGTGACCAGAGGATGTGGTGACAAGTAAAGGAACAGTTTGTTGAGAAACAGGACCTGAAGCTAAATGAGACCCATCAATGACTTTAAGAGGCAAAGGTGTGCTTTTAAACAGAAAAGGAATTTTATTAACTTCAACTAAACTTATATCTATGAAGTTGGTACATGCGCCAGAGTCGATGATGGCATTACAGCTTATCCTGTGATGGTCGCACTGTAACGATAGGGATATGGTTAGGTAGGCAGTAGGTGCGGTTTTAGTGTGCAAACAATGTTTCTGTGCGCGTGTCTTACCTATCTTCTGCTTCAGAAGTAACGGACATTCCTTAACAGCGTGGTCAATCCCTGCACAGTACATACATAAATTAAGGGTTCGACGTTTGGTCTTCTCTTGTGGGGTGAGAGGACCCCTTAGGAAACTAATATCCATCGGTTGCTCAGGAGATGGAGTGGGAGTAGATGGTGTTGGGAGAACCCGGTGTATAGGTAATGCTGAAGCACTCCTTTCTTGCCTCCTCTGCCTGAGTCTGCGGTCAATCGTGGTGGTGAGGGTGTATAAGTTCTCTAGGCGATATGGTATGCCAATCCTGGATAGCTCATCTTTGATCTCTTCTGAAAGGCCTAAGCGATATTGATTTTTGAGGGACACCTCATTCCAGAGGGAGTCTCTGGCCCAGATCTTGAAATGAGTGATGTACTCCTCTACGGGTGATTTCAGCTGTTTTAAGCCCCTGAGCTTACCCTCGGTGGTAATTTGGCGGTACGGATCATCATACAGACTAGACAACGCCTTAAGAAAGGCATCCAAAGAATTGAGTATTGGGTCCTGGGACTCATAGAAGGAGTCTGCCCAGGCCCTAGGTTCTCCCCGCAGGTAGGAGAGAATTGTAAGGACCTTGCACCTATCAGTAGCATATGTCTTAGGTTTTAAATTAAAAAGTAGGAGGCAAGCATTTCTGAGTTGCCTAAAAGTGGAGCGATCACCAGAAAATTTCTCTGGATAAGACACCTGAGGTCAGCCTGATGGTCATTGCCAGCATTCCTATTTGACAGAACTTCCCTTAAGCAGGCCTTGAGACTCTGGTTTTCCACCTGTAGGTCTCTGAAAGCCTGGGTTAAATTGTCAAGGCGCTGATTTAGGCTATGCAATTGAGGAGTGACATCAGAGGGCTCCATCTTAAATTTTATGGCTGGTTTATTATGTCAAATCCTGCAGTGATAACTGCAGCTATAAGTTCAAGTGTGTCTATTAGCTTTAGTAAATTAAAGTAATGTGACAAATAATGAAGTCAGTTTGCTAGCGAGGAAACTTAACCTTTATTATTTGTTATTATATTGCCTAAGAAGTCACCAATAATATGAGCAGTATTATGGTAAATGAGTAGGCTTGACACTATAGTATAACTTTGTATTTTAAATCATAAGCAATTGGTATGTAGGCAGGTTAGTAATAAGTATTAGCTACTATGCTTTAGGATAATCTCTGGACAGAAAGTGCACAGTAATAACGGGTTTAAACAACAGGTACAATGCAAGTTAAAAGGCTGTGAATTACAATTAGTAACAGATCTCCATGGGGCACTGAGATTATATAGGAGCAGAGTTAACGGTTCACAGAGCAGTATGGTAATTTACTTTAAGTATACAGAACCTGATCTCCCAGCAGATTGCGGTCTTTACCAGTCCGGTGTGAAACAAAGCTGACTGGCTCCGGTACTCAGGAGGTGAGGATCTGTGCTGCCAATTCGGCAAGTGGTGTTTGGAGCGGAGCTGCCCTGCTGACAGCTGAGAGAAGCAGTGAGGAATTGCGCAGACGGCGCTGATGTCACAGGATGCGGCAGGAGGCTCTTAGTTAAATCCCCTGCTTGTAGTTTTGGAGACACTGTGGAAACAAGGATCTTTTCTTAAACAAGGTGCAAGGTTGTGAGCTGGAGACTTCAGTTTAGCATTTCAATAAACCAGCAAAGAACCTTGGGTAATGGGAGGTTAAATAGGGAAGGAAAGGATCCTTAATTGAGAAATAAGGTGGTATTGCGAACTGGTGTCTGTGTTTCTTAAGGTGGAATGGTGAGTTCATGACAGGGAGACCGGTAGTATGTTGAGAGCTGATTCATTTCTGATGGAGTCGATATTGTTGTTGAAGTAGCTGGCAAAATCTTGGGCTGAGAGAAAAGTTGTGGTGGGAGGTGGGGGTGGGCCGAGGAGAGTATTGAATGTGGAGAACAGACGTTTTGGGTTTGAAGAAAGAGTAGCGATAAGAGTAGAGAAGTAGTGTTGCTTATATAGATTAAGGGCAGAATAATAGTAAGAGTTCAAGATGAACTTATAGTGAAGAAAGTCAGCAGAACTCCGAGATTTCCTCCAGTGTCGCTCAGAAGTACGGGAACATCTGCATAGGTACTGTGTCAGAGGAGTATGCCAGGGCTGAGAATGAGTGTATGTTTTCCGAGTTATGGTAGGTGGGGCCAGGTTATCAAGGACCGATGTAAGGGTGGAGTTACAGTGGCAGATGGATTCATCAGGACAGGAAAAGGAGGGGATGGAAGAGAGAAGAGGTTCGAGAGAACTAGCGAGCTGTTGCTGATCTAATGACTTGATCCTTCTGTGAAGTTTAGTGTGAGGGGTAGAAGGAGGGAGAGTTGTAGGGAGGGAGGTGATGGTACAACTTAGTGAGGAGGTGGTGGTCAGAAAGAGGAAAAGGCGAGTTTGTGAAGTTTGAGATAGTGCATCGAAAACTGAAAATCAGATCAAGGGAGTGACCATCTTTGTGAGTAGGAGAGTCAGTCCATTGTGACAGGCCGAAAGAGGAAGTGAGTTGCAGAAGATGTTTTGCAGAGGAGGCAGTAGGATTATCAACAGGGAGGTTGAAGTCACAGAGAATGAGGGCAGGGGTATCCGAGGAAAGGAAGTAAGGTAGCCAGGCGGCAAAGTGATCTAGAAATAGAGTTGCAGAGCCAGGGGGGCAGTATATGACTGCAGCGTGTATAGAGAGGGGAGAGAATAAGTGAATCATGTGTGTTTCGAATGAAGAAAATGTGAGGGAAGAGAAGGGCTGTATTTGTTGAAAGGTGCAACTAGAGGAAAGTAAAATACCAACACCACCTCCTTGTCTATTGTCAGACCTAGGAGTGTGGCTGAAGTGGAGACCCCCATGTGACAGTGCAGCAGAGGAAGTAGTGTCTGAAGGAGAGAGCCAGGTTTCTGTGAGAGCCAGAAGATTGAGAGAGTGGGAGATAAAGAGGTCATGGATAGAAGTGAGTTTGTTGCAAATAGAGCGAGAGTTCCATAGTGCACAAGTGAAGGGGGTGGTGGCTCTAGATGCAAGAGGAATAATATTAAGGTTACCAGAGTTTTGTTTTTGAAGTCTATTGCAGGGCACACATGGGTGTGCAGGGCAAGGAAGTTGTGGGGGACCAGGATTGTGGGAGATGTCGCCAGCAGCTAGTATGAGCAAGAGGTAGAGTGACATGAGATGAGATGCGGATTTGCAGTAGTGAGACTGTTTTTGTGATGAGTTACAAGGGAGAGAGAGAGTCTTTAGGAATGTGTGAAGTTCATGAATACAAAAGTAAGATGAGGTCAAGAGAGATGGGCTAATGAGCAGTGCAGGTGGTGAGGGGTAAGGTGTAATTGAGTAAAGTAGTTTGTTAGACAGACAAAAGGTGGTAAAAAGGAATATGAAGATATTTAGCATTTTTACAACATAGCCAAACAGTGTATACAACTCAGTATAAAAACAGCACTTGCCTTATCCCTTGTCCACTCCTTGTTGAATTCTTGTATAATTATTTGAGCCTCACTTATAAATGTTCACTTAAGAGATGGGAACAGATGATCTTACAATACTTCTATCTATGCCTGCATTGCTTCCCTTAGCAGTGTTAAATGTATAATGACCCGATCAAAAACAGTCAAAGGCCAATTGGGAAAATTTGATTCAAGGGGGGCTAGTTATCAAGCCGTCTACTTTTCTGGCTTCGCCGGCCCAATACGTCCGCCTAAGCTCGCCTACCTTCGCCGCCGCGGACCTTGAATACGTTCGCCTAAGTTATCAAATAAAGCTGTCAAAAAGCCGCGGGGCGATGAGCAGCGGACTGTGAGAGTTATCACTCATCCGATCTCGCTGCCCTTCGGCTTTTTCCCAGCTTTATTGCTAGCCTGTCACTAAGCACTCACACTAAACTACACTGTTCTACCCCCTATACCGGCGCCCCCGGAGCCCCCCGCAACTCAATAAAGTTACAAACCCCTAAACCGCCGCTCCTAGACCCCGCCGCAAGTCTTATAAATGTATTAACCCCTAAACCGCCGCTCCTAGACCCCGCCGCAAGTCTTATAAATGTATTAACCCCTAAACCGCAGCTCCTGGACACCGCTGCCACCTACATTATACCTAGTAACCCCTATCCTGCCCCCCCTATACCGTCGCCCTCTATTATAAAATTATTAACCCCTATCCTGCTGATCCCGCACCTCTCCGCAACTAAATAAATAGTTTAACCCCTAAACCGCCGCTCCATGAACCCGCCGCAACCTATAATAAATTTATTAACCCCTATCCTGCCCCCCACTACGCCGCCGCCACTGTAATAAAATGATTAACCCCTAAACCTAAGTCTAACCCTAACCCTAACGCCCCCCTAACTTAAATATTAATTAAATACATCTAAATAAATTAACTCTTATTAACTAAATGAATCCTATTTAAAACTAAATACTTACTTATAAAATAAACCCTAATATAGCTACAATATAAATAATAATTATATTCTAGCTATCTTAGGATTTATATTTATTTTACAGGTACCTTTCAATTTATTTTAACCATGTACAATAACTATTAAATAGTTATTAACTATTTAATAGCTTACCTAGCTAAAATAAAGAGAAATTTACCTGTAAAATAAAAACTAACCTAAGTTACAATTACACCTAACACTACACTATACTTTAATAAATTATTCATATTTAAAACTAAATACTTACCTGTAAAATAAACCCTAAGATAGCTACAATATAATTAATAATTATATTATAGCTATCTTAGGATTTATATTTATTTTACAGGTAACTTTGTATATATTTTAGCTAGTTAGAATAGTTATTAAATAGTTATTAACTATTTAATAACTACCTAGCTAAAAGAAATACAAAATTACCTGTAAAATAAATCCTAACCTAAGTTACAATTAAACCTAATACTACACTATCATTAAATTAACTAAATAAACTACCTACAAATAACTACAATGAAATACAATTACATAAACTAACTAAAGTACAAAAAATAAAAAAAGCTAAGTTACAAAAAATAAAAAATTAAGTTACAAACATGTTCAAAATATTACAACAATTTTAAGCTACTTACACCTAATCTAAGCCCCCTAATAAAATAACAAACCCCCCCAAAATAAAAAAAATCCCTACCCTATTCTAAATTACATAAATTTCAAAGCTCTTTTACCTTACCAGCCCTTAAAAGGGCCATTTGTGTGGGCATGCCCCAAAAAGTTCAGCTCTTTTGCCTGTAAAAGAAAAATACAACCCCCCCCCAACATTAAAACCCACCACCCACATACCCCTAATCTAACCCAAACCCCCCTTACAAAAACCTAACACTAATCCCTTGAAGATCATCCTACCTTGAGTCGTCTTCACTCAGCCGAGCCACCGATGGAACTGAAGAGGACATCCGGAGCGGAAGAAGTTAATCCTCCAAGCGGCGCTGAAGAAATCTTCCATCCGATGAAGTCATCATCCAGGCGGCGCTGAAGAAGTCTTCGATCCGGCCGATGTCATCTTCAAAGAGGCGCTGAAGAGGTCTTCTATCCGGGCGAAGTCATCTTCCAAGCCGGGTCTTGAATCTTCCTTCCGCCGACGCGGAACCACCTTCTTCACAGACGGACTACGACGAATGACGGCTCCTTTAAGGGACGTCATCCAAGATGGCGTCCCCTCAATTCCGATTGGCTGATAGGATTCTATCAGCCAATCGGAATTAAGGTAGGAAAATCTGATTGGCTGATGGAATCAGCCAATCAGATTCAAGTTCAATCCGATTGGCTGATCCAATCAGCCAATCAGATTGAGCTCGCATTCTATTGGCTGATCGGAACAGCCAATAGAATGCGAGCTCAATCTGATTGGCTGATTCCATCAGCCAATCAGATTTTTCCTACCTTAATTCCGATTGGCTGATAGAATCCTATCAGCCAATCGGAATTGAGGGGACGCCATCTTGGATGACGTCCCTTAAAGGAGCCGTCATTCGTCGTAGTCCGTCGGTGAAGAAGGTGGTTCCGCGTCGGCGGAAGGAAGATTCAAGACCCGGCTTGGAAGATGACTTCGCCCGGATAGAAGACCTCTTCAGCGCCTCTTTGAAGATGACATCGGCCGGATCGAAGACTTCTTCAGCGCCGCCTGGATGATGACTTCATCGGATGGAAGATTTCTTCAGCGCCGCTTGGAGGATTAACTTCTTCCGCTCCGGATGTCCTCTTCAGTTCCATCGGTGGCTCGGCTGAGTGAAGACGACTCAAGGTAGGATGATCTTCAGGGGATTAGTGTTAGGTTTTTGTAAGGGGGGTTTGGGTTAGATTAGGGGTATGTGGGTGGTGGGTTTTAATGTTGGGGGGGGGTTGTATTTTTCTTTTACAGGCAAAAGAGCTGAACTTTTTGGGGCATGCCCCCACAAATGGCCCTTTTAAGGGCTGGTAAGGTAAAAGAGCTTTGAAATTTATGTAATTTAGAATAGGGTAGGGATTTTTTTTATTTTGGGGGGGTTTGTTATTTTATTAGGGGGCTTAGATTAGGTGTAAGTAGCTTAAAATTGTTGTAATATTTTGAACATGTTTGTAACTTAATTTTGTATTTTTTGTAACTTAGCTTTTTTTATTTTTTGTACTTTAGTTAGTTTATGTAATTGTATTTCATTGTAGTTATTTGTAGGTAGTTTATTTAATTAATTTAATGATAGTGTAGTATTAGGTTTAATTGTAACTTAAGTTAGGATTTATTTTACAGGTAATTTTGTATTTCTTTTAGCTAGGTAGTTATTAAATAGTTAATAACTATTTAATAACTATTCTAACTAGCTAAAATAAATACAAAGTTACCTGTAAACTAAATATAAATCCTAAGATAGCTATAATATAAGTATTAATTACATTGTAGCTATCTTAGGGTTTATTTTACAGGTAAGTATTTATTTTTAAATAGGAATAATTTATTAAAGTATAGTGTAGTGTTAGGTGTAATTGTAACTTAGGTTAGGATTTATTTCACAGGTACATTTCTCTTTATTTTAGCTAGGTAAGCTATTAAATAGTTAATAACTATTTAATAGCTATTGTACATGGTTAAAATAAATTGAAAGGTACCTGTAAAATAAAAATAAATCCTAAGATAGCTAGAATATAATTATTATTTATATTGTAGCTATATTAGGGTTTATTTTAAAGGTAAGTATTTAGTTTTAAATAGGATTCATTTAGTTAATAAGAGTTAATTTATTTAGATGTATTTAATTAATATTTAAGTTAGGGGGCGTTAGGGTTAGGGTTAGACTTAGGTTTAGGGGTTAATAATTTTATTACAGTGGCGGCGGCGTAGTGGGGGGCAGGATAGGGGTTAATAAATTTATTATAGGTGGCGACGGTGTAGGGGGGGCAGATTAGGGGTTAATACATTTAATATAGGTTGCGGCGGGTTCAGGGAGCGGCGGTTTAGGGGTTAATACATTTAATATAGGTTGCGGCGGGTTCAGGGAGCGGCGGGTTAGGGGTTAATACATTTATTATAGTTGCGGTGGGCTCCGGGAGCGGCGGTTTAGGGGGTAATAACTTTATTTATTTGCGGCGGTGTAGGGGGGGTCAGATTAGTGGTGTTTAGACTCGGGGTACATGTTAGGGTGTTAGGTGTACACAGCTCCCATAGAAATCAATGGGATGTCTGTCAGCAGTGAACTTGTACTTTCGCTATGGTCAGACTCCCATTGATTCCTATGGGATCCGCCGCCTCCAGGCTGGCGCTTTGAAAACCAGGTACGCTGGGCCGTAAAAGTGCCGAGCGTACCTGCTAGTTTTTTGATAGCTAGCAAAAGTAGTGAGAATGTGCCGCACTTGTGTGCGGAACATCTGGAGTGACGTAAGAATCGATCTGTGTCGGACTGAGTCCGGCGGATCGAAGCTTACGTCACAAAATTCTACTTTTGCCGGTCTCGAGCCTTTGATAACTAAGGCGTATCAGCCTCGCCACAAATACGCTGCGGAATACGCAGCGTATTTGAGGTTGACGGCTTGATAACTACCCCCCAAGGTGAGATAAGTAAAAAAAAAAATAACAGACAATAAAATTTGGGGGAGGCTGTGGTTAAACCATTAGTGAAATTATAAATTTAGGAATTAAAACAAGTATTTGCAAGGTTTGAACATCACATAGATAAAGGCAAGATATCAGCAGGGTAAATACATAATTAATTATACAGACAAATGCAAAAAAAAAAGGCTTGAAATGCAGATGACACAAAAACAGGGAAAACGGCAGGATTGTCTGTGTAGTGTATTACTACTTATCCGGGTTTTTTTTTGTTACCCCATATGTATGTGTTTAATGATTGTTGTAAATGTCTCTGATACGTTTTCGATAAGGGTACCGGCAAAGCCTGTAGAGTATAAAGTATTCTGGGTAGTGTAGTCATTTTTACAGCCTGCATCCTCCCCCACCATGATATGTGTTTTGCGTTCAATTATCTCTCCATAGTTCTCAAATGTTATGCGTGCGCTTGGTGATAAGTATACTCCTACGGCTAGATTTTGAGTTCTGCGTTAGCCGTCAAAAGCAATGTTAAGGGGTCCTAACGCTGCTTTTTGCCGCCCGCTTTTATTTAGAGTCAGCCAGGAAAGGGTCTACCGCTCACTTTCTTTCCGCGACTCCAGGCTACCGCAGATCCCCTTACGTCAATTGTGTATCCTATCTTGTCAATGGGATTTTCCTAACGCTGGTATTTGGAGTCTTGGAACAAGTGAGCGGTAGACACTCTACCTTCAAGACTCCAGCCGCAAAAAAAAGTCAGTAGTTAAGAGCTTTATGGGCTAACACTGGAATATAAAGCTCCTAACTACTGTGCTATAAAGTACACTAACACCCATAAAAAACCTATGTACCCCTAAACCGAGCCCCCCCCCCCACATCGCCAACCCTCTAATAAAAAATTTTAACCCCTAATCTGCCGACCGGACACCGCCGCCACCTACATTATCCCTATGAACCCCTAATCTGCTGCCCCTAACATCGCCGACACCTATATTATATTTATTACCCCCTAATCTGCCCCCCCCCAACGTCGCCACTACCTACCTACACTTATTAACCCCTAATCTGCTGAACAGACCTCGCCGCCACTATAATAAATGTATTAACCCCTAAACCGCCGCACTCCCGCCTCGCAAACACTATAATAAATTTTATTAACCCCTAATCTGCCCTCCCTAACATCGCCGCCACCTACGTACAATTATTAACCCCTAATCTCCCGACGGCAACGTCGCCGCTACTATAATAAATGTATTAACCCCTAAACCTAAGTCTAACCCTAACACCCCCCTAACATAAATATAATTTAAATTAAACGAAATAATATTCCTATAATTAAATAAATTAATCCTATTTAAAACTAAATACTTACCTAGAAAATAAACCCTAATATAGCTACAATATAAATAATAATTACATTGTATCTATTTTAGGATTTATATTTATTTTACAGGCAACTTTGTATTTATTTTAACTAGGTACAATAGCTATTAAATAGTTAACTATTTAATAGCTACCTAGTTAAAATAATTACAAAATTACCTGTAAAATAAATCCTAACCTAAGTTACAATTAAACCTAACACTACACTATCAATAAATTCATTAAATAAATTACCTACAATTAGCTAAACTAAAATACAATTAAATAAACTAATCTATAATACAAAAAAAAACAAAACACTAAATTACAAAAAATATTACAAGAATTTTAATCTAATTATACCTAATCTAAGCCCCCTAATAAAATAAAAAAGCCCCCCAAAATAATGAAAAGCCCTACCCTATTCTAAATTACCAAGTAACCAGCTCTTTTACAAGCCCTTAAAAGGGCTTTTTTGCGGGGCATTGTGGTCCTCCATCCGGGCGAAGTCTTGATCCAAGCGACATCTTCTATCTTCTGTCTTCCGGATCCATCTTCGTCCCACCGACGCGGAACATCCTCCTTCCCCGACGGACTGACAACGAATAAAGGTTCCTTTAAATGACGTCATCCAAGATGGCGTCCCTCGAATTCCAATTGGCTGATAGGATTCTATCAGCAAATCGGAATTAAGGTAGGAAAAATCTGATTGGCTGATTCAATCAGCCAATCAGATTGAGCTTGCATTCTATTGGCTGATCGGAACAGCCAATAGAATGCAAGCTCAATCTGATTGGCTGATTGGATCAGCCAATCGGATTGAACTTCAATCTGATTGGCTGATTAAATCAGCCAATCAGATTTTTCCTACCTTAATTCCGATTGGCTGATAGAATCCTATCAGCCAATCGGAATTCGAGGGACGCCATCTTGGATGACGTCCCTTAAAGGAACCTTCATTCGTCGTTAGTCCGTCGGGGAAGGAGGATGTTCCGCGTCGGCGGGATGAAGATGGATCCGGAAGACAGAAGATAGAAGATGCCGCTTAGAAGAAGACATCGCCCGGATGGAGGACTTCTTCTTTGCCACTTGGATGAAGACTTCGCCCAGATGGAGGACCTCTTCTTTGCCGCTTGGATCAAGACTTCGCCCGGATGAAGGACCACATCTGCCGGATTGGATGAAGACTTTGGCTCGGCTGAGTGAAGACGACTCAAGGTAGGGAGATCTTCAGGGGGTTAGTGGGTTAGAATAGTGGGTTAGTTTTTTTAAGGGGGGTTTGAGTGGGTTAGAATAGGGGTATGTGGGTGGTGAGTTGTAATGTTGGGGGGTATTTTATTTTCTTTTACAGGTAAAAGAGTTGATTACTTTGGGTCAATGCCCCGCAAAAAGCTCTTTTAAGGGCTGGTAAAAGAGCTGATTACTTTTGTAATTTAGAATAGGGTAGTGAATTTTATTATTTTGGGGGGCTTTTTTATTTTATTAGGGGGCTTAGATTAGGTGTAATTAGATTAAAAATCTTTTTATATTTTTTGTAATTTAGTGGGTTTTTTTTATTATAGATTAGTTTATTTAATTGTATTTTAGTTTAGCTAATTGTAGGTAATTTATTTAATTAATTTATTGATAGTGTAGTGTTAGGTGTATTTGTAACTTAGGTTAGGATTAATTTTATAGGTAAATTTGTAATTAGTTTAACTAGGTAGCTATTAAATAGTTAATAACTATTTAATAGCTATTGTACCTAGTTAGAATAAATACAAAGTTGCCTGTAAAATAAATATAAATCCTAAAATAGATAGAATGTAATTATTATTTATATTGTAGCTATATTAGGTTTTTTTTTCTAGGTAAGTATTTAGTTGTAAATAGGATTAATTTATTTAATTATAGGAATATTATTTTGTTTAATTTAAATTATATTTATGTTAGGGGGGGTGTTAGGGTTAGGGTTAGACTTAGGTTTAGGGGTTAATACATTTATTATAGTAGCGGTGATGTTGCGGGCGGGAGATTAGGGGTTAATAATTCTAGGTAGGTGGCGGAGATATTAGGGAGGGCAGATTAGGGGTTAATACAATTTATTATAGTGTTTGGGAGGCGGGAGTGTTGCGGTTTAGGGGTTAATACATTTATTATAGTGGCGGCGAGGTCCGGTCGGCAGATTAGGGGTTAATACTTGTAGTTAGGTTGCGGCAACGTTGGGGGGGCAGATTAGGGGTTAATAAATATAATGTAGGTGTCGGCAATGTTAGGGGCAGCAGATTAGGGGTTCATAGGGATAATGTAGGTGGCGGCGGTGTTGAGTCGGAAGATTAGGGGTTAATAGTATAATGCAGTCAGCGATAGAGGGGCCGGCAGATTAGGGGTTAATAAGTGTAAATTTAGGGGTCTTTAGACTCGGGGTTCATGTTAGGGTGTTAGGTGTAGACTTAGAGAGTGTTTCCCCATAGGAAACAATGGGGCTGCGTTAGGAGCTGAACGCTGCTTTTTTGCAGGTGTTAGGTTTTTTTGTAGCCAGCTCAGCCCCATTGTTTCCTATGGGGATATCGTGCACGAGCACGTTTTTCCAGCTTACCACTACCGTAAGCAACGCTGGTATTGTGGGTTGAAGTGGAACTAAATTATGCTCAACGCTCCCTTTTCTGAGCCTAACGCAGCCACTCAGACAACTCTAAATACCAGCGTTTTCTTAAGGGTGCGCTGGGAAAAAAAGCAGCATTAGCTACGCGGGTCTTTACTGACAAAACTCTAAATCTAGCCGCTAGATATTTAAGGGTCATTTTCTGGTGTTGGAGTGGGCAAACTTGTTTCAGCGACTGAAAAACTGTTTGTGTTAGGTTTACATTCATAATCTCAGATTTTGCAGTATTAATTGAAAAGGAGGAGTATGAACCGAAAGTAGATATTTCTTCTAATGCCGCTGGAAGGGATGTTTTGGGGGAAGATAATGATTAAAGTACATCATCCGCGTACATTGCTATCTTATAATCATTTGGTCCTATTGTAATCCCTTTAATATTTTGGTTCTGTCTTTTATATGTGCTGCCAACACTTCCATAGTAAGAATAAATAATGTGGGAGAAAGTGGACAGCCTTGTCGTGTGCCGTTACTAATTTGGAATGCTTGTGATAGTGTACCATTAATTTTGATTTTGGCCATAGGGGACGAATATAAATTAAATATCCTTTTGATCATTAGAGGACCAAAACTGAATGCTTCCAATGTTTGACGTAAGAACAACCAATTAGTAAGGTCAAACGCTTTTTCAGCATCTGTCGCCACTAGCATCGATTTAAGATCTATTTTTTTTAGCATATGACATTAGGGTATGTGCTCTTATGGTAGTGTTGCGAGCTTCTCTACATGGGACAAAACCCACCTGGTCTATGTTTATAATGTCACTTATAATTAGGTTTATACGTTTTGCTATTATTTTCCTAAATATTTTAATATCCAAATTTAATAATGAAATTGGACGATAATTACCAGGGTCTTCCAGTGATTTGTCTGGTTTTGGAATAATAGATATGTGCGCTTCTAAAAGAGCTGGGGAGAAGGGGTGATCTTTATCTACATCATGAAATATCTCTTTTAAATGAGGAATTATAATATTTTTGTTTTGTACTATATATTCGAAAGACCCTCTGGTCCAGGGCTTTTACCTGGAGGTAAGCTCTCTATTGCTGCGAGTATTTCCTGAGACGTTATCGGCTGTTCTAGCTTATCTCTTATTTCTGGAGAGATTTTTGGTAAATCCGATATTGCTATATATATATATCTTGTTTGGGATTCTCTATCCGACATATGTGGGACCGGAATATTATATAGTTGACTATAAAACTCCCTAAACACTTCAGCAATTCCAGTACTGTCTTGTGTGGTTGTATTGTTGGGTTTCTTAATTTTATGGATTTAGCTAGCAGAGATCCTGCCTTATTTCCCTCATAGAAGTACATTCGTTTGAGATTAAAGGGACACTGAACCCAAATTTTTTCTTTTGTGATTCAGATAGAGCATGCAATTTTTTTTTTTTTAAATAATTTTGATTAACAAACAAGATTCACCCTGATGCCAAATTTTACATCAGAGTAAGTAATACATTGTCTATAAACTGACATTATTAGAGAAAGAAAGACAAAATACACATGTAACAAAATAATTACATATCAAATCTTAACATGAAAATAGACAAAAGTTTAGGCGAGGTGGAATATAACTTCATTTTGTGTTATATTATTATTCATAAATGATCTCCACAATACTATACAAAACAATCAATAGGTTATCTGAGTCAAAGGTATCAGACTGTGGAGAATTAGCTTATGTGTCAGCCACTCGTGGGCTGAGATATATAGGGGGGAGGGAATATACAGCGGATAAGCACTGCTATACATATAGGGGGTACAATGGGAAGGTGGAGGGCGAAGCCTTATATGAGTATAAGTAGTTTAAGATACATGATAGGAATTTAGCAGTGTTCAAGTGGGGAGACCCCAGGGTTGTCTAGACTGAATTATATCTTATAAATCATAAAGCGGATTAGGTTATTCTCTAACATTAAGTTTCCCCACTAATAACCAGAGCTACAGCCTTTACCTCAGGGATTCCTAGTATAATAGGGGTAATTACAAGATCAATAGCAAGAAGGGTCACATGACTATGGGGTGTCCAGAATTCGTAATCTCCACCTATGTAAAATCTTAACACAAACAGTTTAGTTTTAACCTATGTAAAGTGTCATCCAACTGTGGAGGACCATGTATTGTCACTGGCGTTACATAAACTAGTATAATCACTCCAGCTCAGTTATGAGTGTATCTAGAATTTTGCCATAATATTTAATAAACCTAGTTGCAACATGTCTTGCTCAAAAAGTAGTCTTTAGAAGATTCCTATACTTAAACTATATACAATTTCTAGTACTGGCTTAGAGAATACCGGTATAAAGCAAAGAGCCATGTATGTAGAAAGATGGAGCCCCTCTCATATATATTTATTCCAACTACAGACTAATACAGTGAGTGAATTTATAAGTGTCACATAAAATCTATATGGGACATAGCTTCATAATGAGTAAAGTTTAAGCTAGACTAAAAAGAAGCGATAAAAACCTACATATTGCCTAATTATCTAATATCTAGGTTAGTACTGTATAATAAGACACTCCCTAACTAGACTCAGTAAAGATCATATAATAGGAGCCTCAACGTCTTGATTACTCCTGGAATGTCAGAAAGCATCATGGGCCTTATATTAGGAGTAAACTGAAAGAAAAATTAAGTATTCTGCCTCACAAGCTGCATAACTACCAGTCACAGCCTGTAATGTGCACATCTGGTCCTAGTATAAACCCCCTAGGCTACCTAAAGAGGAAAGACTCATGTAGGTACTAAGTGAGAATGCATAGCAATTATTAATCGTATAGGTTTGTGCATATATACAGAGCATATATTCTGTTCTTGGAACAAACGTGTGTGACATATGAAGCTAGCAAATGGCTTGAGGAATGCATCTGAACTGTACCTGATTATACTACAGATACACCTTCGCTTCAGTCAACCTATGAGCTAATGTGATATTTGAGAATATTAGATCCTGTTCAGTAAGGGAAGTTCACTCTTACCATTACAGAGATAAGCCAAAGACCCAGGTTTAGTAGTACTTGGGATGGGCATCATCCCTTAATCACATACCTATAGCATAATATAGTGGTGAAGTTAAGAAGTAAATATAAAGTATTGCTACCAGTAGATGTTAGTCCTAAAATAAACAAGCTCAGCAGTGAGGGAAGCAGAGGAAGACATTTTGAAAAGGGAAGATTGTGGGTTGCTGATATTAAGGGTTTAGGGTAATATTGTGCAGACAGTATCAGAGTCCGCAAGTTATCTTTTACAGGGCAGGAGATGCATCAATATAATCTCTGACACGCTGTCCCTGACAATCTAATGGCTCAGAGTAAGGATGTAACAGAGAGTATGCTTAAACATAAGAAAATTACTTACAGAATATCTAAGGTCCAGATAGTCCTAACCAGGTCAAGTATCTGCTATGCTTAACAATACGTATACAAGTATTATGTACATATAGTCTCACAACCAGCTATCAAGAATAATATGGCAAAAATAAAATGTAGAAGTGCAAGACATATTCATTAGCCACTATCCATATTCACATGAGTTAGAATACGCACAGCATATATAAGCTTCAAGCCTATATTAGATTTGATCTATATAAATAGTGACATTACTTAAAAACTAAGCAGAGAGAACATATTGCATGAAAAACAAAGTAACACCTGTAATAGTCTGCACTGACAAGAATGAGGTGCTAATACTTGTTTTCACAGCAACTAGTAGTAATTGTCAGATAGTATATATAACATGCAAAGAGTATTTTCAAACATATTAGACCATAAGGCAATAGAGCCTTAAAATTCAGGAGAAGAACATAAATGCTGGCATACAAAAAGGAAAATGCAGGTTCTATCTAATCTGGGTATAAATTGAAAGTTCAGAATAACTTCGCTCTAGCCAATACCCCTTTTATCAGAGTCATCTGCTTGTGGGTGTACCTGAAGACAGTATTCAAGCATGACAGGATATCTATTGTAGTCTAGTAATGTAATACTGTATCTATGCTATTGGGTCCACATGCCTTTAATAACTTAGGTATGCTTATCGATTAATGTAAATATCTAATAGTGTACCTATATCAAGATTGGTATCATCAAAGGCAGTAGAACACATCGCATACTTCAAACTTAGGGTCAGTAAAGAGATAATATCAATACATCAGACAGCTAATATGCATATTTTACTGTATTATATCATTTGTATAACTATAGCTACGTGCCATATAAACCTATACTTTACAAAAGTCCAGACTCAGAAAAGGTTCGACAGGGGAGCTCCGGCTTGGAGAACTATGTGTTAAGAGTCCAGATTTAGAAGCAAAGGGGATGCAGATATGAAAACAAAAAGATCTATCCTAATAGTCAGTGAGGTTTAATGTGACATGGGAGAATGTCACCTGGAAACTAAGATCTGCTGATCACCCCACTCCCTGTCTCAAGAGGAGCACTTCATTCAGCGTGAGATCTGACAGACTGAAGGGTGATGGAGAATACACTACAATTCTAAAAGTCCCCATAGGCAGTGAGTCATACCCTCCAGTAGTTTGGTCCCTCTGGGCTTGCATATTGTAGATCGAAACAGGTAATTGCGGTGAATTAAACAAAGGCACATAAGATAGTGGGCTTGCGCCAAGTCGAGTTATCTCTGACCGCAATGTTCCAAAGACTAGATCGGTGATATGTTTCTGTCCCACACTTCTGAAAGATTTGCCTCTCTCTTGCAAACCAGCGAGGGTCTTAGGTTTTCTCTCATACCGGACAGCAGTATGGTCGATGTCCAGAGCCTGTGCAACAGCTGAGCAGGTGGGACGTAGCAATAGCGCGGGTTCCATACTTTCCCTGTGACACCTGGTCAGAACCTCTCTGCAGTTATATGTTAGGAGGTCTGCCGCACTATCTGGGGTATCAGACACAGAAGGGTCCGTGAGTAGTCTGCCCGGTCGTGTCACCGTGCCAGTTACAACTGTAAGTTGTGGATCTCCAAGTCTCCCCTTAGGTAAAATAGGATTCAGCTGAAATTCTATGCCTCCGGTCTTCAGAGATCCGGTCCGACGTGTTTCCTCTATGGGAGAGTGCATGTCAGCCTCATCTTGCGACTTGTGTGAAACGGCAACCCCCCACTCCGCCATCTTAGGAGCGCTAAGATCTCCCATACCACATGGCTCTTTGATAACATGCATAAGATCCACGTAGTTTCTGTGCATTTGCTGGTTTAGCTTCCAAAGAAGTAATTTTATCTGTCCATAGCCACTCTTCTCCATATTTATAGCGACACGTATAGCCATCTTAGATATTCCTGTAGCATATACTAAAGTCCCGTTAGTTGGTGTGGAGAGTGGGGGAGAGTTCTGCAGGTCTGGTAACATAAAGCTGTGACGATATTACAGCATCTGAAGGCATATCAATAAAGAGCTGTGTAGATATCGCCGTATTTTGTAGTCAATTAGCCATGTTAGAACCATGTCAAATAAAACAGTTCCAAAGTATTCGTCTGGAGTTTATGTGTGAGCGCTCTCTGTTGCGTAAATGGTGTAGGTCTGTAATGGCCTCTTAATGCTGATCAGATCTACTTCAAAAAGGAGAATTATATCGTAGCTCCTGCTCATCAATTCATCCTAGAAGTTCAATTCCTGAGGTCTCTGTAGTATGATAGTAACGTTATGGCAAATATTTTAGTAGATGACCCCAAGGAATAAGAATAAAATATAGTCATAAGCAGGAGCTACTAGAAAACACGTCTGCTCTCTCTAATGGCTAGCTCCGCCCCCCCAAAATCCTAGAGCATGCAATTTTAAGCAACTTTCTAATTTACTCCTATTAGCAAATGTTCTTCATTCTCTTGGTATCTTTATTTGAAAAGCAACACCTGGGTTTTTCTTGCTGTTTGGTGGATAAATTAATCCACCAATAAACAAGTGCTGTCCAAGGTTCTGGACTTTCTTTTTCAAATAAAGATAGCAAGAGAACGAAGAAAAATTGATAATAGGAGTAAATTAGAAAGTTGCTTAAAATTGTATGTTTTATCTGAATCACGAAAGAATAATCAAGTCATTCCTTGCTTTTTGTAATTTTGAGAATATGCGTGTATTAGTAGGGTTGTCTTTATGTATTATCTCCAGTGAGTAAATAGTTTGAGTCAAAGAATGTAATTATTTTTTATATATTTTAAGTAAGCAAGCTTTTTGGTTTATGCATTGCCCCCTGAAGACAGCCTTATGGGCTTCCCATACTGTGAGTAGTGATGTCTGTGATACCTGGTTTAGTTGGAAATATTCTTCTTATGTCCTTATCTGCTATCTGTGGTTGCAGTAAAAGAGTGTCATCCAACTTCCATACAAATGTGGAAATTGGAGTGTTCGACCATGTAAGTGAGAGTTCAACTGGTGCATGGTCAGACCAAGTAATACTTCCTATATCAGTATCTTTATGCATTCTCAAGCTATCTTGATCTGTAATCTATCCTAGTGTAAAGTTTCCACGGGTTAGAATAAAAGGTGTAATTTTTTTGGGAAGGGTGTTGCGTTCTCCATGCATCTACCACACACAGTTTTTGCAGAATTCCCAATACTGAATTTGAGATTTTTTTGAGTTTTGGGGAACGTATGGAGGAGCTATCTAGAATAGGGTCTATTACTATATTGTAATCCCCTCCTATCAGGAGTGTGCCTTTCCTGTTTTCTATTATTAGATTAGATATTTTTTTGAAAAAGGTTAATTGCTTGGTGTTGGGGGCATATATATTTACCATAGTAATTGGTTGATTATATAAGAGGTCGGTTATTATAAGATATCTGCCATCCGGATCATACATTGTATTATTTAACTGAAATGCCAGTCCCCTGCGTAGGAGTATCCCCACTCCATTATGTTTGCTTTTTGAAGAGCTAAAGAAGGCGGTGGAGTATTCCTTCGAGGAGAACCTAGGTTGTGTTCCTTGCTGAAAGTGAGTTTCCTGTATATAAATTATGTCATGTTTTTGTTTTTAAAATCAATTTAAAGCTATGGATCTCTTACTAGGTGCATTTAATCCCTTTACGTTTTGGGATAGAAATGTTATAGTTTTCTCCGCCATAATTTCATCGATAAATTAGTAAGTGTAATGGTGTTTTTATTTTTCGGTTTGTGTATGTTCTCCCCTCTATAAAGAAGAAGGCTTACCATATTCATTGTAGCACATCTAAGGTGCCTGTTCTTTTGAAGGTGATTAGAAAAGGAAAAGGATATAGAAGAGCACTTTTGAGCATCTGGGCAGTAGCCACGAACTCTTACAATAAAGCAAAAAAATCTAAACAAAAAATAAAGACATAGGTTAGTTTTGCAATACGTGTTATCAGACATTGTCAATTCTAGTCTCATCACTCTAGTAATTCCTAGAACTAACTCTATGATCAAAAAATGAAACTAAAAGAGGGAGCCATTATTATTTATAAAATATTTTACCAGGAAAGATAAATTGAGATTTCTCTCGTTTTCAAGTATGTCCTGGGTACACAAAACATTGCATTGATACAATGGGTACAATAAAATACAAAACAATAATAATACATGATATATGCACAGAAATTTAACATAGAACAGGTACGAAATATATAATAAACCATGACAGGAGCATTCTGTTTTGAGATATGTAGAGAGGGATCTCTTAAAGGATTTTAGGCATGGGGAAGGTTTGAAAGTGTGTGGGAGGTCGTTCCATAACTGTGGTGCTCTGTAGGAAAAGGAGGATCGAGCTGCTTTCTTTTTGTATTGAGGCAAGCTAAATAATGTGCTGGTACTGGATCGGAGGTTATAGGAGGTGGGAATAGCCGGGGAGAGCATTCTGCTCAGGTAGGGTGGGAGCTTCCCAGAAAAGCTTTTAAACACTAGGCAGGAAAGATGGAGGGTGCGTCTGGATTCCAGCGACAGCCAGTTTAGTTCTTTTAGCATGTCACAATGGTGGGTCCTGTAGTTACATTGTAGCACAAAGCGGCAGAACGAGTTATACAATGTATTAAGTTTATTAAGGTGAGTTTGCGGAGCAGGTGCATATACTACATCTCCATAATCCACGATTGGCATCAGCATTTGCTGTACAATCTTTTCCTTTACAGTAGGGCTGAGGCAGGATTTGTTTCTGTACAGGGCACCTATTTTTGGATAAAGTTTAGATGCCAGTTTTTCTATATGGAGGCCAAAAGATAGATTGGGGTCTAACAACATACCCAAGTATTTAAAAGAGTAGACTGCGGTCAGTGTGCAATTTGATTTTGTTTTGATGCATAGATGGGAATTTTGTAGTTTGTGTAGTTTAGGTCCTGTTCCAAAGATCATTGTGACAGTTTTGTCAGTGTTTAGGAAGAGTTTGTTTTTTGAGATCCACTTTTCTACCTCTGTGAACTGGTCTTGGAGTACTGCTTCAAGCTGCGGTAGATCGGAAATTGTTTGCATAGATTACTGTGTCATCTGCGTACATGTGTACAGTTGAGGATTTGCAGACATTAGGCAGATCATTTATAAACAATTTGAATAGCAGGGGGCCGAGAATGGAACCTTGGGGAACACCACACGTGACTGGAAGAGGGAGGGAGTCGCTGTCAGAAATGGAGACATATTGTGATCGATCCGATACATATGATCGAAACCAGGTTAGCGGACGATCAGCAATACCTGAGTTTTTTAGTTTGAGCAGTAGTATGTCGTGGTCTACTGTGTCAAAGGCCTTTGCAAAATCAAGGAAAATAGCTCCAGTTAGGTCTCCTTGTTCCATTCCAGTTTGGATATTGTTGCAAACTTTTAGGAGGGCAGTTGTAGTGGAGTGATTTGTACGAAAACCTGATTGATCAGGGGTCAGATAGTTAGATTGTTGGTAATATTCACATAATTGCTCCGTATGCTGTATTATATTTAAGGGGTTAATACTGTTAGCTTATATACCCATACAAATTTCCTAACTGTATCCTAATTAACTGATTATCATTATATCCATTGTATACCAATTGCTGTAATATACTGACACTATATATTAAGCATAGTCATAATTAAAACGTGGCAAATCTGGATGGAGGCTTAATAGCCTTTTAATTCAAGAATCAACATCTATTGTTTGAAGTCACATTTTCCTGCGTGATTAGTCTGTCATTCAGCCTGTTGGCTTTTGTAATGGTCGTCTTCCTCTGGAGTTCAATATCCATGGTTGTCTTTGGGGTCGAGGTCTCTCTCCTGTATATCTCTCTGAGGTTTCTCTATCGACTGAGATAGAAGGTAATGAAGGCTGCGGTATTCCCCGTTGCTCACAGAAATCTGATATATCTTCAATATCTTCAGGAGTCTTATAAAGTATTATCTTGTTGTTTTTAGAAACCCTTATGCAGAATGGGAATCCCCATCTATAGGGTATACCCAAATCTCTTTGTTTTTGTGTTAAATATCTGGCCTCTTTTCTTTTTGTCAGTGTCAATGGGCTGATGTCCGCATATATTTGCAAAGTATGACCTTGGTGCTTTATGGCATAAAGTTTGCGGGCAGCAGTCATGACCCTCTCCTTTTCACAGAAGTTGTGGCACTTGAGGATGATATCCCTTGGGGGAGCGGTGTCTGCTGGTGTTTGCCGAAGAGCACTGTGCGCTCTATCCAGAATTATTTTCGGTAGATCTGGATTTTCCAGTATCATAGCGAAAAGTGATTGTAGATAGTCCTCAATTTGATTAGGCAGTACTTCTTCAGGGACTCCTCTTACTCTTAAATTTTGACGTCTTGCCCATTTGTCTAGGTCCTTGACCTGGTATTGTAGGTCTAGTATCATTGTCGTTTGTTGTAGGGTTCTTTGTGTAATCGAGTCTTGTTCTGAGATAGTTGTCTCTATGGTTTCTTCTAAATGAACAACCCTTTCTCCCAGGGCGTTCATATTTTTTCTCACCTCTGATATTCCCTCTTTTATCATTTGCCCCACTTGTGTAATAAGTGCAGCAAAGTCTGTTTTAGTAGGTAAAAAACGGAGGTCAGCTTTTGTGACTGGGCTGTTTTCGTCTTCTGTCTGTATAACATTATCTCCAGTTATTTGTGATTGTGGGCTATTATGAGGGCTATTTGTTCCTTCTATTGTCGCTTCCAGGGCCTTCAAATATGTGTCCATTTTTGGTCCCTGTGGATTTGTTATTTTGACAGGCTTTTCTCCTTTAGTTGTTCTTTTAGAGGCCATTGTAATTGGCTTATCTAATTTATTCCTGACGTTGTTTTATTCCTTCTCTAGCCGATATGCCACGTGTCAAATTTATGAGTTGTATATGTAAATATAATCCCTGCTATCTTGTCAGCGCAATTTACTGTTGTGTCGTTTAATACAACTCAGCAGGGTATCATATCAATCTAATGTACTTTCTGGTGATCCTGAGATCGTTTGTAATGAATCTGCAAAAGTCTGCTTTTATTGCAGATTCGTTTAGGCCACTCTTATTTTGTGCATTGACGAGAATAAGTTGATTCTGTACATACATTGCGCTGTTTTCGGTATTAGCTCCTCTTTATTGTCCTGTATTCATTGTCAGATACTTGTTGTCTGACACTAACCCTTAAATATTTGTTTTTCCATCTCTCTTTTCAACATCTGTTGCTTTTCATTCTTATATGCGTCTATTCTATCCCGAGTATGGTGCCTGTTGTATTTATCTCTGCAGAGCTCAGTCCTTGTGCAGCGTGATCGATATTCAGCACCTACCGGGGAAATCAGCTGCAATGTCTTTTCTATAGCTTCATGAGTGTTTCACTCGCTATTATGTTCCTGAAGACCGTGGTATCCCCCACATGCGATCGTTTTAGAAGAGCCTTGCCTTCAGAGCTCAATCAATTTGCGGCCATTACATTGCTTGGACGGCTCCGCCCCCCTCAGTTTATTTTTAAATAACATTGCTCTGATTTTCAGGCTCCTAACCAAGCCCCAAACTTTTCGGAGAATACTGACGTATACCTACTCCAGCTTGCTCCTGTTTGTGTAAAGGGTCTTTTCATATGCACATGAAGGGGGGGGGGGGGTCTGCTATTTTCCACTTGCAGTGGGCCTTCCAGCTACCTTTTCAACAGAGCTAAACTGAGAGCTTCTAAGTAAGTTTTTAAACAGTTTTATACTGGATTTTTATAGCAGTATCTGTGCATCTTATTCTTTATAGTACTGTCTATTACATGCAGTTATATAAAAATTGGTGTATACTGTCCCGTTAAGGATTCCTTACAGGTCAGAGAGCTGCCCTTAAGTTGTGGGTGTGCAGTGATCACTCTGTTGCCTAAAAAGGGAGATTTGACTGACATAAGAAATTGGAGACCAGTCTCTCTGTTGTGTACAGACTATAAACTTTTTTCTAAAGCTTTGGCAACGCACTTGAGAGAAGATATAGGTTCTGTTGTGTACCCCGATCAAACCTACAGTATTCCTAATAGGTGTATTCATGATGATATTTCTTTATTATGGATTCTATAGCAGTATCCAAATTGTTTAATATTAATGTGGGTATAATTTCATTAGATCAACAGAAGGCTTTTGACAGGATTGAGCATGATTACCTCTTCAGTACTTTGCAGGCTTATGGTTTTGGTCCTCAATTTATTTCTCCTATACAACTTTTATATAACAATATATTTAGTGTTCTTAAAGGGACATTATACACTCATTTTTTTCTTTGCATAAATGTTTTGTAGATGATCTATTTATAAAGCCCATAAAGTTTTTTGTTTTTTTTTAAATCTATAGTTTTGCTTATTTTTAAAGAACATTGCTCTGATTTTCAGACTCCTAACCAAGCCCCAAAGGTTTATGTGAATACCGTCAGCTACCTTCTCCAGCTTGCTCCTGTTTGTGTAAAGGGTCTTTTCATATGCAAAAGAAGGGGGAGGCGGGAGTGTCTTATTTCCCACTTGCAGTGGGCTTTCCAGCTACCTTTTCAACGGAGCTAAACTGAGAGCTTCTAAGTAAGTTTTTAAACAGTTTTATACTGGATTTTTATATCAGTATCTGTGCATATTATTCTTTATAGTAGTGTCTATTACATGCAGTTATATGAAAATGAGTGTATACTGCCCCTTTAAGATTAATGGTGAACTTAGTAGTCCTTTCCCTGTACAAACTGGTATTAGGCAGGGATGTCCACTTTCTGGAATGCTGAATTCTCTTGTAATTGAGTCATTACTGATTAAATTAAGAGACCATATGGTTGGTTTAAGTTTACCTCATATACAGGTTCCTATTTCTATAAAAGTATCTGCATATGCTGATGATGTATATGTGTTTGTGCATAATAAACAAGATGGTAGTGTGCTGTGTAATTGGCAAAGAATATATGAAATCGCTTCAGAAGCAAAAATAAACTGGCCTAAATGTAACACTCTCTTGCTTGGGTAATGGAGTGAGGATTTTCCACCAATTCTTCCTGAAAAATTTAGAGTGGAAAAGATCTGGTTTTAAGATTCTATGGCCTAGATTTGGAGTTTTGTCGGTAACGACCCGAAAAACTAACGCCGGCTTTTTTCTGGCCGCACCATAAAAATAACTCTGGTATCGAGAGTCCACATAAAGGCTGCGTTAGGCTCCAAAAAAGGAGCGTAGAGCATTTTTAACGCAGCTTCAACTCTCGATACCAGAGTTGCTTACGGACGCGGCCAGCCTCAAAAACGTGCTCGTGCACGATTCCCCCATAGGAAACAATGGGGCTGTTTGAGCTGAAAAAAAACCAAACACCTGCAAAAAAGCCGCGTTCAGCTCCTAACGCAGCCCCATTGTTTGCTATGCGGTAACCCTTCCTACGTCTGCACTTAACACTCTAACATGTACCCCGAGTCTAAACACCCCTAACCTTACACTTATTAACCCCTAATCTGCCGCCCCCGCTATCGCTGACCCCTACATATTATTTTTAACCCCTAATCTGCCGCTCCGTAAACCGCCGCTACTTACATTATCCCTATGTACCCCTAATCTGCTGACCTAACATCGCCGACCCCTATATTATATTTATTAACCCCTAATCTGCCCCCCACAACGTCGCCTCCACCTGCCTACACTTATTAACCCCTAATCTGCCGACCGGACCTGAGCGCTACTATAATAAAGTTATTAACCCCTAATCCGTCTCACTAACCCTATCATAAATAGTATTAACCCCTAATCTGCCCTCCCTAACATCGCCGACACCTAACTTCAATTATTAACCCCTAATCTGCCGACCGAATCTCGCCACTATTCTAATAAATGTATTAACCCCTAAAGCTAAGTCTAACCCTAATACTAACACCCCCTAAGTTAAATATAATTTAAATCTAATGAAATTAATTAACTCTTATTAAATAAATTATTCCTATTTAAAGCTAAATACTTACCTGTAAAATAAATCCTAATATAGCTACAATATAAATTATAATTATATTATAGCTATTTTAGGATTTATATTTATTTTACAGGTAACTTTGTATTTATTTTTACCAGGTACAATAGCTATTAAATAGTTAAGAACTATTTAATAGCTAAAATAGTTAAAATAATTACAAATGTACCTGTAAAAGAAATCCTAACCTAAGTTACAAATAAACCTAACACTAGACTATCAATAAATTAATTAAATAAACTACCTACAATTACCTACAATTAACCTAACACTACACTATCAATAAATTAATTAAATACAATTGCTACAAATAAATACAATTAAATAAACTAGCTAAAGTACAAAAAATAAAAAAGAACTAAGTTACAAAAAATAAAAAAATATTTACAAAAATAAGAAAAATATTACAACAATTTTAAACTAATTACACCTACTCTAAGCCCCCTAATAAAATAACAAAGCCCCCCAAAATAAAAAAATGCCCTACCCTATTCTAAATTACTAAAGTTCAAAGCTCTTTTACCTTACCAGCCCTGAACAGGGCCCTTTGCGGGGCATGCCCAAGAAATACAGCTCTTTTGCCTGTAAAAAAAAACATACAATACCCAAGCCCCCCAACATTACAACCCACCACCCACATACCCCTAATCTAACCCAAACCCCCCTTAAATAAACCTAACACTAAGCCCCTGAAGATCATCCTACCTTGTCTTCACCATACCAGGTTCACTGATCGGTCCAGAAGAGCTCCTCCGATGTCCTGATCCAAGCCCAAGCGGGGGGCTGAAGAGGTCCATGATCCGGCTGAAGTCTTCATCCAAGCGGGCCAGAAGAGGTCTTCCATCCGATTGAAGTCTTCATCCAAGCGGCATCCATCCGGAGCGAAGCGGCAGCATCCTGAAGACCTCCACCGCGGAACATCCATCCTGGCCGACGACTGAACGACGAATGACGGTTCCTTTAAATGACGTCATCCAAGATGGCGTCCCTCGAATTCCGATTGGCTGATAGGATTCTATTAGCCAATCGGAATTAAGGTAGGAATATTCTGATTGGCTGATGGAATCAGCCAATCAGAATCAAGTTCAATCCGATTGGCTGATCCAATCAGCCAATCAGATTGAGCTTGCATTCTATTGGCTGATCGGAACAGCCAATAGAATGCGAGCTCAATCTGATTGGCTGATCGGATCAGCCAATCGGATTGAACTTGATTCTGATTGGCTGATTCCATCAGCCAATCAGAATATTCCTACCTTAATTCCGATTGGCTGATAGAATCCTATCAGCCAATCGGAATTCGAGGGACGCCATCTTGGATGACGTCATTTAAAGGAACCGTCATTCGTCGTTCAGTCGTCGGCCAGAATGGATGTTCCGCGGTGGAGGTCTTCAGGATGCTGCCGCTTCGCTCCGGATGGATGCCGCTTGGATGAAGACTTCAATCGGATGGAAGACCTCTTCTGGCCCGCTCGGATGAAGACTTCAGCCGGATCATGGACCTCTTCAGCCCCCCGCTTGGGCTTGGATCAGGACATCGGAGGAGCTCTTCTGGACCGATCGGTGAACCTGGTATGGTGAAGACAAGGTAGGATGATCTTCAGGGGCTTAGTGTTAGGTTTATTTAAGGGGGGTTTGGGTTAGATTAGGGGTATGTGGGTGGTGGGTTGTAATGTTGGGGGGCTTGGGTATTGTATGTTTTTTTTTACAGGCAAAAGAGCTGTATTTCTTGGGGCATGCCCCCCAAAGGGCCCTGTTCAGGGCTGGTAAGGTAAAATTGTTGTAATATTTTTCTTATGTTTGTAAATATTTTTTTATTTTTTGTAACTTAGTTCTTTTTTATTTTTTGTACTTTAGCTAGTTTATTTAATTGTATTTATTTGTAGCAATTGTATTTAATTAATTTATTGATAGTGTAGTGTTAGGTTAATTGTAGGTAATTGTAGGTAGTTTATTTAATTAATTTATTGATAGTCTAGTGTTAGGTTTATTTGTAACTTAGGTTAGGATTTCTTTTACAGGTAAATTTGTAATTATTTTAACTATTTTAGCTATTAAATAGTTCTTAACTATTTAATAGCTATTGTACCTGGTTAAAATAAATACAAAGTTACCTGTAAAATAAATATAAATCCTAAAATAGCTATAATATAATTATAATTTATATTGTAGCTATATTAGGATTTATTTTACAGGTAAGTATTTAGCTTTAAATTGGAATAATTTATTTAATAAGAGTTAATTAATTTCGTTAGATTTAAATTATATTTAATTTAGGGGGGTGTTAGTATTAGGGTTAGACTTAGCTTTAGGGGTTAATACATTTATTAGAATAGCGGCGAGATTCGGTCGGCAGATTAGGGGTTAATAATTGAAGTTAGGTGTCGGCGATGTTAGGGAGGGCAGATTAGGGGTTAATACTATTTATGATAGGGTTAGTGAGGCGGATTAGGGGTTAATAACTTTATTATAGTAGCGCTCAGGTCCGGTCGGCAGATTAGGGGTTAATAAGTGTAGGCAGGTGGAGGCGACGTTGTGGGGGGCAGATTAGGGGTTAATAAATATAATATAGGGGTCAGCGGTGTTAGGGGCAGCAGATTAGGGGTACATAAGGATAACGTAGGTGGCGGCGCTTTGCGGTCGGCAGATTAGGGGTTAATAAGTGTAGGCAGGTGGAGGCGACGTTGAGGGGGGCAGATTAGGGGTTAATAAATATAATACAGGGGTCGGCGGTGTTAGGGGCAGCAGATTAGGGGTACATAAGGATAACGTAGGTGGCGGTCGGCAGATTAGGGGTTAAAAATTTTTTTCGAGTGTCGGCGATGTGGGGGACCTCGGTTTAGGGGTACATAGGTAGTTTATGGGTGTTAGTGTACTTTAGAGTACAGTAGTTAAGAGCTTTATAAACCGGCGTTAGCCCAGAAAGCTCTTAACTACTGACTTTTTTTCCTGCGGCTGGAGTTTTGTCGTTAGATGTCTAACGCTCACTTCAGACACGACTCTAAATACCGGAGTTATAAAAATCCCATTGAAAAGATAGGATACGCAATTTACGTAAGGGGATCTGCGGTATGGAAAAGTCACGGCTGGAAAGTGAGCGTTAGACCCTATTTTGAGTGACTCCAAATACCGGCGGTAGCCTAAAACCAGCGTTAGGAGCCTCTAACGCTGGTTTTCACTGCAACCGCCAAACTCTAAATCTAGGCCTATGAGTTTTTTTAGGCTCAGATGAAGTTATGCATTTGAATTGGGAGGGCGTTTTAGACAGGATAGAGGAGAGGTTGCAAACATGGAAATGGCTGCTGTCACAGTTATCATATAGAGGGAGAGTTTTAGTTATTAATAACTTAATTGCCTCTATGATGTGGCATAGATTGATTGTTCTGCATCCGCCCCCTCTACTTTTAGAAAATATTCAGAAAAAAATTACTGTCATTTTTTGGGGATTCAAATCATTGGCTTAAGCAAAGTGTTTTGTTTTTGCCCAGTGAGTGAAGGTGGTCAGGCTTTGCCAGTAAGTGAAGGTGGTCAGGCTTTGCCAGTAAGTGAAGGTGGTCAGGCTTTGCCAGTAAGTGAAGGTGGTCAGGCTTTGCCAGTGAGTGAAGGTGGTCAGGCTTTGCCAGTGAGTGAAGGTGGTCAGGCTTTGCCAGTGAGTGAAGGTGGTCAGGCTTTGCCAGTGAGTGAAGGTGGTCAGGCTTTGCCAGTGAGTGAAGGTGGTCAGGCTTTGATAAATTTAAATAGCAGAACAGCAGCATTTAGGCTTCAGTTTTTGCAGAGACTTTTGTTTTATGATGGTTCTGCCCCTTGGAGATACCTTGGTTTTACGCTGCTTCATAGAGTAGGTGGTTTGGGGTATGATCAGCAGTTGTATCTAATAGATTTGGGTCAAATAGATGTAACCATGCTACACCCCTTTTTAAATGCTTGGAAATTTTTAAAACGTTTACGGAATGAGGAATCTTTAAGTTTTCCTTGGATTTTGGAGGAGCCTTCGTTTTATAATCTATCTTATAACATTGAACATTTTAGTTCTAAGAGTTTGGTTTCCATTTTTGTAAAGGCTGGAGTTACTAAGGTTAAACATTTAATAGACTTTACAGGTTTTAAATGGGTTTCAGCTTCTGATTTGGCAAGAAAAGTACAAATTCAGTCAGTTAGGTTCTCATCTGGTGGAAACGGTAAAGTCTGTTCCTCCTAAAAGCACTTTGGGGACCATTTCTCAAGCTCCGTATGATCTAAAGACCGCTGCTCCATAACCTTTCCGCCTGCTCTTAGACCGTGGACAGAGATTGCGTGAAATCAACATGATCCAATACGATCGGGTTGATTGACACCCCCTCCTAGCGGCCGATTGGCCGTGAATCTGCAGGGGGCGGTGTTGCACCAGCAGCTCATAACAGCTGCTGGTGCAATGCTGAATGCGGAACGCGTATTGCTCTATGTATTCCGCGATGTCTGTTGGAGCTGATTGGATCATGTCGGACAGACATTTGTTCAATAGGCCCCTTTATATGCATTAGGAGTTGTGTTGAAAACAGTTTGGCTGATGGGTTTTTTCAATCCATCTTTACAAGTTACTCCTGCTGTTGATTATAATATTGATTTTTCTGAAAAACTTCTTTGTTTTAAAGCTTTCTATAATTTAAGTTGTAACATTATAAATAAGAAATTAATGTATATCATGTGCATAAAGATTTGTCATTGTCACCAGCTCAAAACATTTACTGATACAAAGTGGAGGAAACAACTTGATGTTTCAATAAGTGTTAGACCTGCTTGGAGGACTTTACATAAACCTCCAATTTTAAAACGTTCAGGAGATCTACAGTGGCAAATAATTATTTAATTCATATTAATCCTGAAAATACTGAATATTGCCCCTTTCTTTCATGTAATTGGCAAGAGCCCATGAGGTGACCTATGGGATATACATTCCTACCAGGAGGGACAAAGTTTCCCAAACCTCAAAATGCCTATAAATACACCCCTCACCACACCCACAATTCAGTTTTACAAACTTTGCCTCCTATGGAGGTAGTGAAGTAAGTTTGTGCTTGATTTTTATGATTTCTTCTATGATAAATGCTTCTAAGCATTCTGAAGCCCAATTCCTCTCAGAGTACAGTGTTTGTCAGAGGGATGTGAAGAGAGAATCGCCTATTGATTTTATGGTTTTCCTTGCGGGAAATCTTTTCACGGGTTCTCTGTTATTTGTCGTAGGGATTCATCTCCTACCTCCCTTTTCAGATCGACGATATACTCCTATATACCATTACCTCTGCTGATAGTTTTCAGTACTGGTTTGGCTATCTGCTTTATGTGGATGGGTGTCTTTCGGTAAGTATGTTTTTTCTTATTTAAGACACTCGCAGCTATGGTTTGGTGCTTTATGTATTAATATAAAGTTTTAAATGCGAAGCTTGATAAATATGCCCCTATGTCTTTTGCTATTTTAGCTAGAAGAGCCTTATGGCTCAAATCTTGGAATGCTGACATGGTATCTAAGTTTAGATTACTATCTCTTTCTTTCCATGGTAACAATTTATTTGGTTCTCAGTTGGATTCAATTATTTCAACTATCACTGGAGGGAAGAGAGTTTTTTTGCCTCAGGATAAAAGATCTAAGGGTAAATCTAAAGCTTCTAATCGTTTTTGTTCTTTTCAACAGAACACAGAACAGTAAACCAATGCTTCCCCTAAAGACTCTGGTTCCAATTGGAAACCTTCTTCAAGTTTAAGTAAATCGAAGCCTTTTAAGAAACCAAAGCCAGCCCCCAAGTCTGCATGAAGGTGCGGCCCTCAATCCAATTCAGATGGTGGGGGCAGATTGAAATTATTCCAAGACATTTGGGAAGTTTCTGTTCAAAATCAGTGGATTCAGAATATTGTCTCTCAAGGGTATCGAATAGGATTCAGAGTAAGACCTCCTGTGATAAGATTTTTTCTCTCTCACGTTCCAGCAAATCCGGTGAAGGCTCAGGCTTTTCTGAAGTCTGTTTCAGATCTAGAGCTTTCAGGGGTAATAATACCAGTTCCGTTTCAGGAACAGGGTCTGGGGTTTTATTTGAATCTATTCATTGTCCCAAAGAAAGAAAATTAATTCAGGACAGTTCTGGATCTGAAGTTTTTGAATAATTTTGTAATAGTCCCAATTTTCAAGATGGTGACTATAAGGACTATTTTGCCTTTTGTTCAGCAAGGTCATTATATGTCCCCGATAGACTTACAGGATGCTTATCTTCACATTCCGATTCATCCAGACCACTATCGGTTTCTGAGATTCTCTTTTCTAGACAATCATTACCAATTTGTCGCTCTTGCATTTGGCCTAACAACAGCTCCAAGGATCTTTACAAAGGTTCTCGTGCCCTTCTATCTGTAATCAGAGGGCAGGGTATTGAGGTATTTCCTTATTTGGACGATATCTTGGTTCTAGCTCAATCTTTATATTTAGGCGAATCTCACACAAGTCAACTAGTGTTGCTTCTTCAAAGACATGGTTGAAAGATCAATTTATCAAAGAGTTTCTTGATTCCTCAGACAAGGGTCACCTTTTTAGGTTTCCAGATAGATTCAGTGTCCATGACTCTGTCCTTAACAGACAAGAGACAAATGAAATTGGTTTCAGCTTGTTGAAACCTTCAGTCTCAATCATTCCCTTCAGTGGCTATGTGTATGGAAGTTTTAGGTCTCATGATTGCAGCATTGGACGCAATCCCCTTTTCTTGTTTTCACATGAGACCGCTACAGCTTTGTATGCTGAATCAAGGGTGCAGGGATTATACTCGGATATCACAATTGCTATACTTAAATCCCAACATTCCACTCTCTCTGACTTGGTGGTTAGACCATCATCGTTTAATACAGGGGGCCTCTTTTGTTCATCCTATATGGACTGTGATCTCAACAGATGCAAGTCGTTCAGGTTGGTTTGCTGTCTGGGGATCTCTGACAGCACAAGGGGTTTGGAAACCTCAAGAGGCGAGGTTACCAATCAATATTTTAGAACTCTGTGCTATTTTCAGGGCTCTTAAGGTTTGGCCTCTGTTATAGAGAGAACCATTCATTTGTTTTCAGACAGACAATATCACAGCTGTGGCATATGTCAATCATCAGGGTGGGACTTGCAGTCCCCTAGCTATGAAAGAAGTATCTCGGATACTTTCTTGGGCAGAATCCAGCTCTTGTCTAATTTCTGCAGTGCATATTCCAGGTGTAGACAATTGGGAAGCAGATTATCTCAGCCGTCAGACCTTACATCCGGGGGAGTAGTCTATCCATCCAGAAGTATTTGGTCAGATTGTACAGATGTGGGGTCTTCCAGAAATAGATTTGATGGCTTCTCATCTAAACAAGAAACTTCCCATGTACCTGTCCAGGTTCAGGGATCCTCTGGCGGAGATGGTGGATGCTTTAGCAGTTTCTTGGTTTTACCAACCTGCTTATATCTTTCCACCTCTAGGTCTTCTTCCAAAAGTGATTTCCAAGATTATTATGGAACAATCGTATGTGTTTCTGATAGCACCAGCGTGGTCTCACAGGTTTTGGTTTGCAGATCTTGTTCGGATGCCCAGTTGCTAGCCTTAGCCACTTCCTCTAAGACCAGACCTTCTGTCTCAAGGGCCATTTTTTTTCCATCAGGATCTCAAATCGTTAAATTTGAAGGTATGTAAATTGAACGCTTAGTGCTTAGTCATAGAGGTTTCTCTGACTCACTGATTAATACTATGCTACAGGCTCGTAAATCTGTTTCAAGGAAGATTTATTTTCGAATTTGGAAAACCTATATTTCATGGCGTTCTTTTCATAAATTTTCCTGGCATTCTTTTAGAATTCCTAGAATTTTACAGTTTCTTCAGGATGGTTTGAATAAAGGTTTGTCTGCAAGTTCCTTGAAGGGACAAATCTCTGCTTTCTGTTTTATTTCATAGAAAGATTGCTAAGCTTCCTGATATTCACTGTTTTGTTCAGGCTTTGGTTCGTATCAAGCCTGTCATTAAATCAATCTCTCCTCCTTGGAGTCTTAATTTGGCTTTAAAAGCTTTACAGGCTCCTCCATTTGAACCTATGCATTCTTTGGATATTAAACTACTTTCTTGGAAAGTGTTGTTCCTTTTGGCTATCTCTTCAGCTAGAAGAGTTTCTGTATTATCTGCTCTCTCTTGTGAGTCTCCTTTTCTAATTTTTCATCAGGATAAGGCGGTTTTGCTGACTTTGTTTAAATTTCTTCCTAAGGTTGTGAATTCTAACAACATTAGTAGGGAAATTGTTGTTCCTTCCTTGTGTCCTAATCCCAAGAATGCTCTTGAAAGATCTTTGGATGTTGTAAGAGCTTTGAAATATTATGTTGAAGATACTAAAGATTTCAGGAAGACTTCTAGGCCTCTATTTATGAAAGGTCTTGCGGACCTGATCCGACAGTGCGGATCAGGTCCGCAAGACCTCGCTGAATGCGGAGAGCAATACGCTCTCCGTATTCAGCATTGCACCAGCAGCTCACAAGAGCTGCTGGTGCAATGCCGCCCCCTGCAGACTCGCGGCCAATCGGCCGCCAGCAGGGAGGTGTCAATCAACCCGATCGTATTCGATCGGGTTGAATTCTGGCGATTCCTGTCCGCCTGCTCAGAGCAGGCGGACAGGGTTATGAAGCAGCGGTCTTTAGACCGCTGCTTCATAACTGCTGTTTCTGGCGAGTCTGAAGACTCACCAGAAATACGGGCCATCAAGCTCCATTCGGAGCTTGCGAGATAGGCCCACTAGTCTATTTGTTGTCTTCTCTGGTTCTAGGAAAGGGCAGAAAGCTTCTGCCATTTCTTTGGTATCTTGACTGAAGCTTTTGATTCATAGAGCTTATTTGGAGTCGGGTCAAGCCCCACCTCAGAGGATCACAGCTCATTCTACTAGATCAGTCTCCACTTCTTGGGCTTTTAAGATGTATTTGCTTCTTCTGAAGCAGTCTTTGGTAGAAAAGTTTTTCAGGCAGCTGTTTCCGTTTGATTCCTCTGCTGATGTTTAAGTTTTTTTCTTTTCATTATAAAAATAAACTTGTATTTTGGGTTGTGGATTAATTTTTTTTTCCAGCGGAAAATGGCTGTTGTTTTTTTATCCCTCCCTCTCTAGTGACCCTTCTGTGGAGTGCCACATCTTGGGTATTGCTATCCCATATGTCACTAGCTCATGGACTCTTGCCAATTACATGAAAGAAAACATAATTTATGTAAGAACTTACCTGATAAATTCATTTCTTTCATATTGGCAAGAGTCCATGAGGCCCACCCTTTTTAAGGTGGTTATGATTTTTTTGTATAAAGCACAATTATTTCCAAATTCCTTTGTTGATGCTTTTTACTCCTTTCTTTATCACCCCACTACTTGGCTATTCATTAAACTGAATTGTGGGTGTGGTGAGGGGTGTATTTATAGGCATTTTGAGGTTTGGGAAACTTTTCCCCTCCTAGTAGGATTGTATATCCCATACGTCACTAGCTCATGGACTCTTGCCAATATGAAAGAAATTAATTTATCAGGTAAGTTCTTACATAAATTATGTTTTTGTAGATCAGTGAGGGAAACCATTTATCATAAGTTTATTTTCTGTCCTAGGTTAGGAGGTCTCTTTAATTTGTTGAGTGAGCTATTTTTAAAATTGCATTTTGACTTTCAGGTACTACTCTTATCTTAGGAATTCAATAAAATTTTGTTAAAATGCATTATATTGTTTAGCTAAATTTTTGTTAGGACACGCAAAGTTGTCTATTCTTAAACGTAGAAAATGTAAGTTACCTGGTGTTGGTATGACTAATGTATTACATGTGTTTAGTTTATTAGCATCTAGAGATCGATTATCAATTTTATAAGATGATTCATGATTTAGAGACGTGTACGTCTAAGTGGGGCATAGAAAATGTAATTTGTGATATTGAAAATGAAAATTTGATTATGCATTTGTAAAAAAAAAATTGTTTTTATGTAATGTGTAAGAAATTGTAAAATAAATTATTTTAAAAGTCAAAGTTCTCTCTTTCTCTCTCTCTCTCAGGGATAGGCACAGACAAAGGCTGTGGCGGACATTTTCCAAAGTACAGACCTTAGTGAAGGACACCAAGGTACATTTGAAATTAAAAATATTATTTTATAGTGCTTGGTTATTATACTGATGCAGATACCACTGATTCTATAACCAGCTCTCCTCTGGCTATACCCATGTGCCAGTGTCACTACTGTGTCATTATATAGTGCTGGGTGTTATTATACTGATGCAGATACCACTGAGCCTATAACCAGCCCTCCTCTGGCTATACCCATGTGCCAGTGTCACTACTGTGTCATTATATAGTGCTAGGTGTTATTATACTGATACAGATACCACTGACCCTATAACCAGCCCTCCTCTGGCTATACCCATGTGCCAGTGTCACTACTGTGTCATTATATAGTGCTGGGTGTTATTATACTGATGCAGATACCACTGACCCTATAACCAGCCCTCCTCTGGCTATACCCATGTGCCAGTATCACTACTGTGTCATTATATAGTGCTGAATGTTATTATACTGATGCAGATACCACTGATCCTATAACCAGCCCTCCTCTGGCTATACCCATGTGCCAGTGTCACTATTGTGTCATTATATAGTGCTGGGTGTTATTATACTGATGCAGATACCACTGAGCCTATAACCAGCCCTCCTCTGGCTATACCCATGTGCCAGTGTCACTACTGTGTCATTATATAGTGCTGGGTGTTATTATACTGATACAGATACCACTGATCCTATAACCAGCCCTCCTCTGGCTATACCCATGTGCCAGTGTCACTACTGTGTCATTATATACTGCTGGGTGTTATTATACTGATGCAGATACCACTGATCCTATAACCAGCCCACCTCTGGCTATACCCATGTGCCAGTATCACTACTGTGTCATTATATAGTGCTGGGTGTTATTATACTGATACAGATACCACTGATTCTATAACCAGCTCTCCTCTGGTTATACCCATGTGCCAGTGTCACTACTGTGTCATTATATAGTGCTGGGTGTTATTATACAGATGCAGATACCACTGACCCTATAACCAGCCCTCCTCTGGCTATACCCATGTGCCAGTATCACTACTGTGTCATTATATAGCGCTGGGTGTTATTATACTGATGCAGATACCACTGATCCTATAACCAGCCCTCCTCTGGCTATACGCATGTGCCAGTGTCACTACTGTGTCATTATATAGCGCTGGGTGTTATTATACTGATGCAGATACCACTGATCCTATAACCAGCCCTCCTCTGGCTATACCCATGTGCCAGTATCACTACTGTGTCATTATATAGTGCTGGGTGTTATTATACTGATACAGATACCACTGATCCTATAACCAGCCCTCCTCTGGCTATACGCATGTGCCAGTGTCACTACTATGTCATTATATAGTGCTGGGTGTTATTATACTGATGCAGATACCACTGATTCTATAACCAGCTCTCCTCTGGTTATACCCATGTGCCAGTGTCACTACTGTGTCATTATATAGTGCTGGGTGTTATTATACAGATGCAGATACCACTGACCCTATAACCAGCCCTCCTCTGGCTATACCCATGTGCCAGTATCACTACTGTGTCATTATATAGTGCTGAATGTTATTATACTGATGCAGATACTACTGATCCTATAACCAGCCCACCTCTGGCTATACCCATGTGCCAGTATCACTACTGTGTCATTATATAGTGCTGGGTGTTATTATACTGATACAGATACCACTGATTCTATAACCAGCTCTCCTCTGGTTATACCCATGTGCCAGTGTCACTACTGTGTCATTATATAGTGCTGGGTGTTATTATACAGATGCAGATACCACTGACCCTATAACCAGCCCTCCTCTGGCTATACCCATGTGCCAGTATCACTACTGTGTCATTATATAGCGCTGGGTGTTATTATACTGATGCAGATACCACTGATCCTATAACCAGCCCTCCTCTGGCTATACGCATGTGCCAGTGTCACTACTGTGTCATTATATAGCGCTGGGTGTTATTATACTGATGCAGATACCACTGATCCTATAACCAGCCCTCCTCTGGCTATACCCATGTGCCAGTATCACTACTGTGTCATTATATAGTGCTGGGTGTTATTATACTGATACAGATACCACTGATCCTATAACCAGCCCTCCTCTGGCTATACGCATGTGCCAGTGTCACTACTATGTCATTATATAGTGCTGGGTGTTATTATACTGATGCAGATACCACTGATCCTATAACCAGCCCTCCTCTGGCTATACCCATGTGCCAGTATCACTACTGTGTCATTATATAGCGCTGGGTGTTATTATACTGATGCAGATACCACTGATCCTATAACCAGCTCTCCTCTGGTTATACCCATGTGCCAGTGTCACTACTGTGTCATTATATAGTGCTGGGTGTTATTATACAGATGCAGATACCACTGACCCTATAACCAGCCCTCCTCTGGCTATACCCATGTGCCAGTATCACTACTGTGTCATTATATAGCGCTGGGTGTTATTATACTGATGCAGATACCACTGATCCTATAACCAGCCCTCCTCTGGCTATACGCATGTGCCAGTGTCACTACTGTGTCATTATATAGTGCTAGGTGTTATTATACTGATGCAGATACCACTGATCCTATAACCAGCCCTCCTCTGGCTATACCCATGTGCCAGTGTCACTACTGTGTCTTTGTATAGTGCTTGGTGTTATTATACTGATGCAGATACCACTGATCCTATAACCAGCCCTCCTCTGGCTATACCCATGTGCCAGTGTCACTTCTGTGTCATTATATAGTGCTTGGTGTTATTATACTGATACAGATACCACCGATCCTATAACCAGCCCTCCTCTGGTTATACCCATGTGCCAGTGTCACTACTGTGTCATTATATAGTGCTGGGTGTTATTATACTGATGCAGATACCACTGATCCTATAATCAGCCCTCCTCTGGCTATACCCATGTGCCAGTGTCACTACTGTGTCATTATATAGTGCTGTGTGTTATTACACTGATGCAGATACCACTGATCCTATAACCAGCCCTCCTCTGGCTATACCCATGTGCCAGTGTCACTACTGTGTCTTTGTATAGTGCTTGGTGTTATTATACTGATGCAGATACCACTGATCCTATAACCAGCCCTCCTCTGGCTATACCCATGTGCCAGTGTCACTACTGTGTCATTATATAGTGCTTGGTGTTATTATACTGATGCAGATACCACTGATCCTATAACCAGCCCTCCTCTGGCTATACGCATGTGCCAGTGTCACTACTGTGTCATTATATAGCGCTGGGTGTTATTATACTGATGCAGATACCACTGATCCTATAACCAGCCCTCCTCTGGCTATACCCATGTGCCAGTGTCACTACTGTGTCATTATATAGTGCTGGGTGTTATTATACTGATGCAGATACCACTGATCCTATAACCAGCCCTCCTCTGGCTATACCCATGTGCCAGTGTCACTACTGTGTCATTATATAGTGCTGGGTGTTATTATACTGATGCAGATACCACTGATCCTATAACCAGCCCTCCTCTGGCTATACCCATGTGCCAGTGTCACTACTGTGTCATTATATAGCGCTGGGTGTTATTATACTGATGCAGATACCACTGATCCTATAACCAGCCCTCCTCTGGCTATACGCATGTGCCAGTGTCACTACTGTGTCATTATATAGTGCAGGGTGTTATTATACTGATGCAGATACCACTGATCCTATAACCAGCCCTCCTCTGGCTATACCCATGTGCCAGTGTCACTACTGTGTCATTATATAGTGCTGGGTGTTATTATACTGATGCAGATACCACTGACCCTATAACCAGTCCTCCTCTGGCTATACCCATGTGCCAGTGTCACTACTGTGTCATTATATAGTGCTGGGTGTTATTATACTGATGCAGATACCACTGATCCTATAACCAGCCCTCATCTGGCTATGCCCATGTGCCAGTGTCACTACTGTGTCATTATATAGCGCTGGGTGTTATTATACTGATGCAGATACCACTGATCCTATAACCAGCCCCCCTCTGGCTATACCCATGAGCCAGTGTCACTACTGTGTCATTATATAGTGCTGGGTGTTATTATACTGATGCAGATACTACTGATCCTATAACCAGACCTCCTCTGGCTATACCCATGTGCCAGTGTCACTACTGTATTATTATATAGTGCTGGGTGTTATTACACTGATGCAGATACCACTGATCCTATAACCAGCCCTCCTCTGGCTATACCCATGTGCTAGTGTCACTACTGTGTCATTATATAGCGCTGGGTGTTATTATACAGATGCAGATACCACTGATCCTATATCCAGCCCTCCTCTGGCTATACCCATGTGCTAGTGTCACTACTGTGTCATTATATAGCGCTGGGTGTTATTATACTGATGCAGATACCACTGATTCTATAACCAGCCCTTGTCTGGCTATACCCATGTGCCAGTGTCACTACTGTATAATTATATAGCGCTGGGTGTTATTATACTGATGCAGATACCACTGACCCTATAACCAGCCCTTGTCTGGCTATACCCATGTGCCAGTGTCACTACTGTGTCATTATATAGTGCTTGGTGTTATTATACTGATGCAGATACCACTGACCCTATAACCAGCCCTTGTCTGGCTATACCCATGTGCCAGTGTCACTACTGTGTCATTATATAGCGCTGGGTGTTATTATACTGATGCAGATACCACTGATCCTATAACCAGCCCTCCTCTGGCTATACGCATGTGCCAGTGTCACTACTGTGTCATTATATAGTGCTTGGTGTTATTATACTGATGCAGATACCACTGATCCTATAACCAGCCCTTGTCTGGCTATACGCATGTGCCAGTGTCACTACTGTGTCATTATATAGTGCTAGGTGTTATTATACTGATGCAGATACCACTGACCCTATAACCAGCCCTCCTCTGGCTATACGCATGTGCCAGTGTCACTACTGTGTCATTATATAGTGCTTGGTGTTATTGTACTGATGCAGATACCACTGATCCTATAACCAGCCCTCCTCTGGCTATACCCATGTGCCAGTGTCACTACTGTGTCATTATATAGTGCTTGGTGTTATTGTACTGATGCAGATACCACTGATCCTATAACCAGCCCTCCTCTGGCTATACCCATGTGCCAGTGTCACTACTGTGTCATTATATAGCGCTGGGTGTTATTATACTGATGCAGATACCACTGATCATATAACCAGCCCTTGCCTGGCTATACCCATGTGCCAGTGTCACTACTGTGTCATTATATAGTGCTGGGTGTTATTATACTGATGCAGATACCACTGATCCTATAACCAGCCCTCCTCTGGCTATACCCATGTGCCAGTGTCACTATTGTGTCATTATATAGTGCTGGGTGTTATTATACTGATGCAGATACCACTGACCCTATAACCAGCCCTCCTCTGGCTATACCCATGTGCCAGTGTCACTACTGTATAATTATATAGCGCTGGGTGTTATTATACTGATGCAGATACCACTGACCCTATAACCAGCCCTTGTCTGGCTATACCCATGTGCCAGTGTCACTACTGTGTCATTATATAGTGCTTGGTGTTATTATACTGATGCAGATACCACTGATCCTATAACCAGCCCTCCTCTGGCTATACCCATGTGCCAGTGTCACTACTGTGTCATTATATAGCGCTGGGTGTTATTATACTGATGCAGATACCACTGATCATATAACCAGCCCTTGCCTGGCTATACCCATGTGCCAGTGTCACTACTGTGTCATTATATAGTGCTGGGTGTTATTATACTGATGCAGATACCACTGATCCTATAACCAGCCCTCCTCTGGCTATACCCATGTGCCAGTGTCACTATTGTGTCATTATATAGTGCTGGGTGTTATTATACTGATGCAGATACCACTGATCCTATAACCAGCCCTCCTCTGGCTATACCCATGTGCCAGTGTCACTATTGTGTCATTATATAGTGCTGGGTGTTATTATACTGATGCAGATACCACTGATCCTATAACCAGCCCTCCTCTGGCTATACCCATGTGCCAGTGTCACTATTGTGTCATTATATAGTGCTTGGTGTTATTATACTGATGCAGATAACAGTGATTCTATAACCAGCCCTCCTCTGGCTATACCCATGTGCCAGTGTCACTACTGTGTCATTATATAGCGCTGGGTGTTATTTTACTGATGCAGATACCACTGACCCTATAACAAGCCCTCCTCTGGCTATACCCATGTGCCAGTGTCACTATTGTGTCATTATATAGTGCTGGGTGTTATTATACTGATGCAGATACCACTGATCCTATAACCAGCCCTCCTCTGGCTATACCCATGTGCCAGTGTCACTACTGTGTATAGTGCTGGGTGTTATTATACTGATACAGATACCACTGACCCTATAACCAGCCCTCCTCTGGCTATACCCATGTGCCAGTGTCACTACTGTGTCATTATAGAGTGCTGGGTGTTATTATACTGATACAGATACCACTGACCCTATAACCAGCCCTCCTCTGGCTATACCCATGTGCCAGTGTCACTATTGTGTCATGATATAGCGCTGGGTGTTATTATACTGATGCAGATACCACTGATTCTATAACCAGCCCTCCTCTGGCTATACTCATGTGCCAGTGTCACTACTGTGTCATTATATAGTGCTGGGTGTTATTATACTGATGCAGATACCACTGATTCTATAACCAGCCCTCCTCTGGCTATACTCATGTGCCAGTGTCACTACTGTGTCATTATATAGTGCTGGGTGTTATTATACTGATGCAGATACCACTGACCCTATAACTAGCCCTCCTCTGGCTATACCCATGTGCCAGTGTCACTACTGTGTCTTTGTATAGTGCTGGGTGTTATTATACTGATGCAGATACTACTGATCCTATAACCAGACCTCCTCTGGCTATACCCATGTGCCAGTGTCACTACTGTGTCATTATATAGTGCTGGGTGTTATTATACTGATGCAGATACCACTGACCCTATAACCAGCCATCCTCTGGCTATACCCATGTGCCAGTGTCACTACTGTGTCTTTGTATAGTGCTGGGTGTTATTATACTGATGCAGATACCACTGACCCTATAACCAGCCCTTGTCTGGCTATACCCATGTGCCAGTGTCACTACTGTGTCATTATATAGCGCTGGGTGTTATTATACTGATGCAGATACCACTGATCCTATAACCAGCCCTCCTCTGGCTATACCCATGTGCCAGTGTCACTACTGTGTCATTATATAGCGCTGGGTGTTATTATACTGATGCAGATACCACTGATCCTATAACCAGCCCTCCTCTGGCTATACTCATGTGCCAGTGTCACTACTGTGTCATTTACATTTTATAGTGCTGGGTGTAATTATACTGATGCAGATACCACTGACCCTATAACCAGCCCTTGTCTGGCTATACGCATGTGCCAGTGTCACTACGGTGTCTTTGTAAAGAGCTGGGTGTTATTATACAGGTGCAAATACACATCCAGTATTTCACTCAGGCTTTATTTATTCCATAACTTATCACCTAATATCGCTAGCTGTCTCTTGACAAGCCACTAACTTTATTCACACTACATATTTTTTTTCCCTATTATTTCATCAGAAACAAAAAAGATATACTAAAATTGTGGCGGACACTGCAAGGGCTAGTCACGGACACCAGTGTCCCTGTACGGACACCTTGCCTATCCCTGCTCTGTCTCTCTCTCTCTCTCTCTCTTTCTCTCTCTCTTTTTCTCTTTCTCTCTCTCTCTCTCTCTTTTTATTTATCTTGGCACAGTCAGGTTTATTGCACTGATGGGCGTGGTGACTGGAGACAGACAGCTGGCAAGTAACCTGCAAAACAAACGCAGCCATTATCCAATGAGGATATCTTGTGTTTATGGTGTTTGTGCTAAATTAACTTTAGGTGATAACATTATCACTGGCTAGTGAGACAATCCTACTGCAGGGAATACTCAGTGTATTGTATATTGTACACACTGACCTGTTGTGCAGATAATGATGTAATGTGAGTGAGTATATTAATTACAGAGTGTTAGTATTATTTGTATTTATATATATATATATATATATATATATATATATATGACTCGCCTCTGATGAAAAAGCTCTGTGTACCTTTGAAACGCGTTAGGCTTTGTAGGGTGTTGTGTTCTGGCTGCTCACTATTTTAACTATATCTTTTAAAGGAATATCACTATAAAAAGCGTTTTTACTTACCACTTTTTGTATTTGCGAATATATTTAGCAAACAGTCGCATAGAGTACGAGTTTTGTTGGTAAAAACTTTAAACAACGCTATCTTATATGTCCTATTTAGCGCTGCGGAATCTGTTGGCGCTCTACAAATAACTGATAATAATAAAGATTTTTTTTATCATTGGAGAGCTGTGGACACCCTCTTTGGTTTTGGACTTTAAACAACGCTGGAATTACGAGTTTTCTGAATGGCTGCGTTAGCCTCAGAAAAGTGAGCGTTGAGCAAAATTTAGCTCCACTTCTCACCTCAATACCAGCGTTGCTTACGGTAGCGGTAACCTGGAAAAACGTGCTTGTGCACGATTTCCCCATAGGATACAATGGGGCTAAGCAGGCTGAAAGAAAACCTAACACCTGCAAAAAAGCAGCGTTCAGCTCCTAACGCAGCCCCATTGTTTCCTATGGGGAAACACTTTCTAAGTCTACACCTATCACCTTAACATGAACCCCGAGTCTAAACACCCCTAACCTTACACTTATTAACCTCTAATCTGCCGCCCTCAACATCGTCGACACCTGCTGTATATTATTAACCCCTAATCTGCCGCTCCGGACACTGCCGCCACCTACATTATCCCTATGAACCCCTAATCTGCTGCCCCTAACATCGCTGACACCTATATTATATTTATTAACCCCTAATCTGCTCCCCCAACGTCGCCGCCACCTACCTACAATTATAAACCCCTAAACTGCCGACCGGACATCGCCACCACTATAATAAATGTATTAACCCCTAAACCACCGCACTCCCACCTCGCAAACACTATAATAAATAGTATTAACCCTTAATCTGCCCCCCCCAACGTCGCTACCACCTACCTACAATTATTAACCCCTAATCTCCCGCACCCCAACGTCGCCTCTACTATAATAAAGTTATTAACCCCTAAACCTAAGTCTAACCCTAATTCTAACACCCCCCTAACTTAAATATAATTTAAACAAAACGAAATAAAATTACTATAATTAAATAAATTAATCCTATTTTAAACTAAATACTTACCTATAAAATAAACCCTAATATAGCTGCAATATAACTAATAGTTACGTTGTAGCTATTTTAGGATTTATATTTATTTTACAGGCAACTTTGTATTTATTTTAAATAGGTACAATAGCTATTAAATAGTTAATAAATATTTAATAGCTGCCTAGTTAAAATAATTACAAAATTACCTGGATGAGCCAATAGAATTGACCTCGCATTCTTTTGGCTCATCCAATCAGCCAATCGGATTGAACTTCAATCCGATTGGCTGATTAAATCAACCAATCGGATTTTTCCTACCTCAATTTCGATTGGCTGATAGAATCCTATTAGCCAATTGGAATTCGAGGGACGCCATCTTGGATGACGTCATTTAAAGGAACCTTCATTCTGATTTAGGACATCGGAAGAAGAGGATGGCTCCACGTCGGCTGGATAGAAGATGGCTCCACTCCGGAAGGATGAAGATAGAAGATGCCGCCTGGATGAAGATGTCTGCCGGTCCGGATGTCCTCTTCTGCCTGGATAGGATGAAGACTTCTGTCGTTCCGGATGTCCTCTTCTGGCTCATCGGTGCCCGGCTGGGTGAACACGGCTCAAGGTAGGGTGATCTTCAGGGGGGTAGTGTTAGGTTTTTTTTAAGGGGGGATCAGGTGAGTTTTAGAGTAGGGGTGTGTGGATGGTGGGTTTTAATGTTGGGGGGCGGTCTTGTATTTTTTTTACAGGTAAAAGAGCTGATTACTTTGGGGCAATGCCCCGCAAAAAGCCCTTTTAAGGGCTGGTAAAAGAGCTGATTACTTTTGTAATTTAGTATAGGGTAGGAAATTTTATTATTTTGGGGGGCTTTTTTATTTTATCAGGGGCTTAGATTAGGTGTAATTAGATTAAAATTCTTGTAATATTTTTTTATTTTTTGTAATTTAGTATTTGTTTTTTTGTACTATAGTTTAGTTTATTTAATTGTATTTAAGTTTAGATAATTGTAGTTAATGTATTTAATTAATTTATTGATAGTGTAGTGTTAGGTGTATTTGTAACTTAGGTTAGGATTTATTTTACAGGTAATTTTGTAATTATTTTAACTAGGTAGCTATTAAATAGTTATTAATAGCTATTAAATACAAAGTTGCCTGTAAAATAACATAATTTATGTAAGAACTTACCTGATAAATTCATTTCTTTCATATTAGCAAGAGTCCATGAGCTAGTGACGTATGGGATATACAGGAGGGGCAAAGTTTCCCAAACCTCAAAATGCCTATAAATACACCCCTCACCACACCCACAAATCAGTTTAACGAATAGCCAAGAAGTGGGGTGATAAGAAAAAAGTGCGAAAGCATAAAAAATAAGGAATTGGAATAATTGTGCTTTATACAAAAAAATCATAACCACCACAAAAAAGGGTGGGCCTCATGGACTCTTGCTAATATGAAAGAAATGAATTTATTAGGTAAGTTCTTACATAAATTATGTTTTCTTTCATGTAATTAGCAAGAGTCCATGAGCTAGTGACGTATGGGATAATAAATACCCAAGATGTGGAACTTCCACGCAAGAGTCACTAGAGAGGGAGGGATAAAATAAAGACAGCCAATTCCGCTGAAAAATAATCCACACCCCAAAATAAAGTTTAAATCTTATAATGAAAAAAACTGAAATTATAAGCAGAAGAATCAAACTGAAACAGCTGCCTGAAGTACTTTTCTACCAAAAACTGCTTCAGAAGAAGAAAACACATCAAAATGGTAGAATTTAGTAAAAGTATGCAAAGAAGACCAAGTTGCTGCTTTGCAAATCTGATCAACCGAAGCTTCATTCCTAAATGCCCAGGAAGTAGAAACTGACCTAGTAGAATGAGCTGTAATCCTTTGAGGCGGAGTTTTACCCAACTCGACATAAGCATGATAAATCAAAGACTTTAACCAAGACGCCAAAGAAATGGCAGAGGCCTTCTGACCTTTCCTGGAACCGGAAAAGATAACAAATAGACTAGAAGTCTTTCGGAAATCTTTAGTAGCTTCAACATAATATTTCAAAGCTCTAACTACATCCAAAGAATGTAATGATCTTTCCTTAGAATTCTTAGGATTAGGACACAACGAAGGAACCACAATTTCTCTACTAATGTTGTTAGAATTTACAACTTTAGGTAAAAATTTAAATGAAGTCCGCAACACCGCCTTATCCTGATGAAAAATCAGAAAAGGAGATTCACAAGAAAGAGCAGATAACTCAGAAACTCTTCTAGCAGAAGAGATGGCCAAAAGGAACAACACTTTCCAAGAAAGTAATTTAATATCCAGAGAATGCATAGGTTCAAACGGAGGAGCTTGTAAAGCCCCCAGAACCAAATTCAAACTCCAAGGAGGAGAGATTGACTTAATGACAGGTTTTATACGAACTAAAGCCTGTACAAAACAATGAATATCAGGAAGATTAGCAATCTTTCTGTGAAAAGTACAAAAAGAGCAACAATTTGTCCTTTCAAAGAACTTGCAGATAAACCTTTATCCAGACCATCCTGGAGAAACTGTAAAATTCTAGGAATTCTAAAAGAATGCCAGGAAAATTGATGAGAAGAACACCAAGAAATGTAAGTCTTCCAGACTCGATAATATATCTTCCTAGATACAGATTTATGAGCCTGTAACATAGTATTAATTACGGAGTCAGAGAAACCTCTATGACTGAGAATCAAGCGTTCAATCTCCATACCTTCAAATTTAATGATTTGAGATCCTGATGGAAAAAAGGACCTTGAGATAGAAGGTCTGGTCTTAACGGAAGAGTCCAAGGTTGGCAAGTAGCCATCCGAACAAGATCCGCATACCAAAACCTGTGAGGCCATGCTGAAGCCACCAGCAGAACAAATGAACGCTCTTTTAGAATCTTGGAGATCACTCTTGGAAGAAGAACTAGAGGCGGAAAGATATAGGCAGGATGATACTTCCAAGGAAGTGACAATGCATCCACTGCCTACGCCTGAGGATCCCTGGATCTGGACAGATACCTGGGAAGTTTCTTGTTTAGATGAGAGGCCATCAGATCTATTTCTGGAAGTCCCCAGATTTGAACAATCTGAAGAAATACCTCTGGGTGAAGAGACCATTCGCCCGGATGTAACGTCTGGCGACTGAGATAATCCGCTTCCCAATTGTCTATACCTGGGATGTGAACCACAGAAATTAGACAGGAGCTGGATTCCGCCCATGCAAGTATCCGAGATACTTCTTTCATAGCCAGAGAACTGTGAGTCCCCCCTTGATGATTGACATATGCCACGGTTGTGACATTGTCCGTCTGAAAACAAATGAACGATTCTCTCTTCAGAAGAGGCCATGACTGAAGAGCTCTGAAAATCGCACAGAGTTCCAAAATGTTGATTGGTAATCTCACCTCCTGAGATTCCCAAACCCCATGCACTGTCAGACACCCCCATACAGCTCCCCAACCTGTCAGACTCGCATCTGTTGAGATCACAGTCCAGGTTGGAAGAACAAAAGAAGCCCCTTGAACTAAACGATGATGATCTGTCCACCACGTCAGAGAGTGTCGTACAATCGGATTTAAAGATATTAACTGTGATATCTTTGTATAATCCCTGCACCACTGGTTCAGCATACAAAGCTGAAGACGTTGCATGTGAAAACGAACAAAGGGGATCGCGTCTGATGCAGCAGTCATAAGACCTAGAATTTCCATGCATAAGGCTACCGAAGGGAATGATTGAGACTGAAGGTTTCGACAAGCTGAAACCAATTTCAGATGTCTCTTGTCCGTCAGAGACAAAGTCATGGACACTGAATCTATTTGGAAACCTAAAAAGGTTACCCTTGTCTGAGGAATCAATTAACTCTTTGGTAAATTGATCCTCCAACCATGTTCTTGAAGAAACGACACAAGTTGATTCGTATGAAATCCTGCTAAATGTGAAGACTGAGCAAGTACCAAGATATAGTCCAAATAAGGAAATACCACAATACCCTGTTCTCTGATTACAGATAAAAGGGCACTGAGAACCTTTGAAAAAATCCTTGGAGCTGTTGCTAGGCCAAACGGCAGAGCCACAAACTGGTAATGCTTGTCTAGAAAAGAGAATCTCAGAAACTGAAAGTGATCTGGATGAATTGGAATATGCAGATATGCATCTTGTAAATCTATTGTGGACATATAATGCCCTTGCTGAACAAAAGGCAGAATAGTCCTTATAGTTACCATTTTGAATGTTGGTATCCTTACATAACGATTCAATATTTTTAAATCCAGAACTGGTCTGAAGGAATTCTCCTTCTTTGGTACAATGAATAGATTTGAGTAAAACCCCAGACCCTGTTCCAGAACTGGAACTGGCACAATTACTCCAGCCAACTCTAGATCTGAAACACATTTCAGAAATGCTTGAGCTTTCACTGGGTTTATTGGAATGCGAGAAAGAAAAAATCTTCTTGCAGGAGGCCTTACCTTGAAACCTATTCTGTACCCTTGTGAAACAATGTTCTGAATCCAAAGACTGTGAATCGAATTGATCCAAATTTCTTTGAAAAATCGTAATCTGTCCCCTACCAGCTGTGCTGGAATGAGGGCCGCACCTTCATGTGGACTTGGGAGTTGGCTTTGGTTTTCTGAAAGGCTTGGATTTATTCCAGACTGGAGATGGTTTCCAAACAGAAACCGTTCCTTTAGGGGAAAGATCAGGCTTCTGTTCCTTATTCTGATGAAAGGAACGAAAACGATTAGCAGCCCTATATTTACCCTTAGATTTTTTTATCCTGAGGTAAAAAAAGTTCCTTTCCCCCCAGTAACAGTTGAAATAATAGAATCCAACTGGGAACCAAATAATTTATTACCTTGGAAAGAAAGGGAAAGCAAAGTTGACTTAGAAGACATATCTGCATTCCAAGTTTTAAGCCATAAAGTTCTTCTAGCTAAAATAGCTAAAGACATATACCTGACATCAACTCTAATGATATCAAAGATGGCATCACAAATAAAGTTATTAGCATGTTGAAGAAGTTTAACAATGTTATGAGTATTATGATCTGACACTTGTTGTGCCAAAGCCTCCAACCAAAAAGTGGAAGCTGCTGCAACATCAGCCAAAGAAATAGCAGGCCTAAGAAGATTACCTGAACATAAATAAGCTTTCCTTAGAAAGGATTCAATTTTCCTATCTAAAGGATCCTTAAAAGAAGTACTATCTGCCGTAGGAATAGTAGTACGTTTAGCAAGAGTAGAGATAGACCCATCAACTTTAGGGATTTTGTCCCAAAACTCTAATCTGTCAGATGGCACAGGATACAATTTCTTAAACCTTTTAGAAGGAGTAAATGAATTACCCAGATTATTACATTCCCTAGAAATTACTTCAGAAATAGCATCAGGGACAGGAAAAACTTCCAGAATAACTAAAGGAGGTTTAAAAACCGAATTTAAACGCTTAGTAGATTTAGTATCAAGAGGACTAGATTCCTCCATCTCTAATGCGATTAAAACTTATTTAAGTAAAGAACGAATAAATTCCATTTTAAATAAATATGAAGATTTATCAGTGTCAATATCTGAGACAGAATCCTCTGAACCAGAAAAATCATCATCAGAAACAGACAAATCAGAATGATGATGTTCATTTAAAAATTCATCTGAAAAATGTGAAGTTTTAAAAGACCTTTTACGTTACTGGAAGGAGGAATAACAGACATAGCCTTCCTAATAGATTTAGAAACAAAATCTCTTATATTAACAGGAACATCCTGAGTATTAGATGTTGATGGAACAGCAACAGGTAATGGAATATTACTAATGGAAATACTATCTGCATTAGCAAGCTTATCATGACATTCATCACAAACTACAGCCGGAGGAACAGTTACCACAAGTTTACAGCAAATACACTTAACTTTGGTAGAACCAGCATCAGGCAGCGTTTTTCCAGAAGTAGCTTCTGATCCAGGGTCAATCTGAGACATCTTGCAATATGTAAGAGAAAAAACAACATATAAAGCAAAATCTATCAAATTCCTTAAAGACAGTTTCAGGAATGGGAAAAAATGCAAATGAACAAGCTTCTAGCAACCAGAAGCAAATGAAAAATGAGACTTAAATAATGTGAAAAAAAGGTGGAGACAATAATGACGCCACATCCGGTGACACCGACATTTTTGGCGCAAAACGTCAAAAAAATGACGCAAAGACGAACAACTTCCGGCGTCAAACATGACGCCGGAAATGACAAAGAAATTTTTTGCGCCAAAAAAGTCTGCGCCAAAAATGACGCAATAAAATGAAGCATTTTCAGCCCCCGCAAGCCCACAGGGAAAAAAAAAGTCAATTTTAAGGTAAGAAAAAAATGATATATTCATATGCATTATCCCAAATAATGAAACTGACTGTCTGAAATAAGGAATATTGATCATCCTGAATCAAGGCAAATAAATGTTTAAACACATATATTTAGAACTTTATATAAAAGTGCCCAACCATAGCTTAGAGTGTCACAAAAAATAAGACTTACTTACCCCAGGACACTCATCTACATGTTTGTAGATAGCCAAACCACTACTGAAACGAGAATCAGTAGAGGTAATGGTATATAAGAGTATATCGTCAATCTGAAAAGGGAGGTAAGAGATGAATCTCTACGACCGATAACAGAGAACCTATGAAATAGATCCCGTAGATGGAGACCATTGAATTCAAATAGGCAATACTCTCTTCACATCCCTCTGACATTCACTGCACGCTGAGAGGAAAACCGGGCTCCAGCCTGCTGCGAAGCGCATATCAACGTAGAATCTAGCACAAACTTACTTCACCACCTCCACGGGAGGCAAAGTTTGTAAAACTGAATTGTGGGTGTGGTGGGGGGTGTATTTATAGGCATTTTGAGGTTTGGGAAACTTTGCCCCTCCTGGTAGGAATGTATATCCCATACGTCACTAGCTCATGGACTCTTGCTAATTACATGAAAGAAAAATATAAATTCTAAAATAGCTACCATGTAACTATTAGTTATATTGTAGCTATATTAGGGTTTATTTTATAAGTATTTAGTTTTAAATAGGATTCATTTATTTAATTTTAGAAATTTTATTTAGATGTATTAAAAATAGATTTAAGTTAGGGGGGTGTTAGGGTTAGGGTTAGAGTTAGGTTTAGGGGTTAATAACTTTATTATAGTAGCGGTGACATTGGGGGTGGGAGATTAGGCGTTAATAATTGTAGGTAGGTGGCGGCGACGTTGGGGGGGCAGATTAGGGGTTAATACAATTTATTATAGTGTTTGTGAGGCGGGAGTGCGGCGGTTAAGGGGTTAATACATTTATTATAGTGGCGGCGATGTCCGGTCGGCAGATTAGGGGTTAATAAGTGTAGGTAGGTGGCGGCGACGTTGGGGGAGGCAGATTAGGGGTTCATAGGTATAATGTAGGTGGCGGCGATGTCCGGTCAGCAGATTAGGGGTTAAATAATTTTATTATAGTGTTTGCGATGTGGGGGGGCCTCGGTTTAGGGGTTCATAGGTAGTTTATGGGTGTTGGTGTACTTTGTAGTTAAGAGCTTTATCATCCGGCGTTAGCTCATAAAACTCTTAACTACTGTCTTTTTTATGCGGTAGGAGTCTTGGAGGTAGAGGCTGTACCACTCACCTTCTCCAAGACTTGTAATACCAGCGTTAGGCAAATCCCATTAAAAAGATAGGATACGCAATTGACATAAGGGGATTTGCGGTAGACAAAAGTCGCGGAAGAAAAGTGAGCGGTACACCTGTACCTGCCATACTCGTAATACCAGCGGGCTAACGCAGAACTCATAATCTAGGCGAGTGGCTTTTAAGTCCTATATTGCCCTACAGTTTTGTGCAATATCTCAGGTTAAGCAAACTGAATACATACTACATCTGGAAAAGATTTGTTTTATACGCATATGTGATACCTCATAGTGATTGAGGTTGGATATTGTAAGTAGCACTCTGTATTTAAATAAACATTGTTTGTAACAGAGTTACGCTATGTTACTTTTTTTGTTCCATTCTATACATTGAAACAACCCGGATGTGGGAATAATATCTGTCGCACGGAGTAAGCACCAAAGAAAAACTGGGACTGTCGGTGAGACAAGAAACCAGGAGATACTGAGTGGAGGTGTTCCGGCAGGAAATCTATAACTTGATCCAACTTCTGTGCAACAAACTTACCTCATACGATTTAGGTAACCGGATGTAAGTAGGATAGGAGCCCAATGAGGGATACCGCTTGGACATCTGAGCAAGCTGAATGTTTTTAAGAATTGGACTCTTTTGTTGATGCGATAGTCTTTGTACATTACATTAACTATTACCTCATTATCTCTGCATAGATTAATTGCTCTATTTCATCAGCTATAAACAGAGCCTTTAGGTCCGTAATAACAACTTGAATTGTCTCTATAGATATTGAGAGTATAGTTGTTTGACCTCTTTAATTTCATTATTTGGTATTTTTTATAAGTGGGTAACATTGTTTGAAACATATATGGATGCTTGTCACACTTATTGCATATTAATACCTTACACCCAGTCACATTTTATTAAATATTGAATGTATTATTCTGTAGTAGAATAGGGTGTAGCGCTGTGAAGTGTGTTAATCTTATTATACATTTATTCTTATTTGTGACAGATAGGGTAGAGGGAACACCCCTTCAGTCATTCTATACACATACACAGCAGCTTCACTTATGTACTGAGTTTTAGAGCGCCTCCCAGTGGTTGTAGCGAGGTATCTCACAACAACCACTTACACAATTCTTTTTTGTTTGTATATATATATATATATATATATATATATATATATATATATTAGTGGTAAAGCCTTGTACATGGGCCATTCTCTTTAGTGCAGCGGTCCCACCCGCCCAGTCAAACCTGCTACTGCCTGGCCACACCTCCGCAGCTGCACACGCACGCCCATGTAAACAGGCCATTTTCTGTACTGCAGGGGTCCCAACCGCCCGCGCTAAATAAAATGTATTAACCTCTAATCTGCCAACCCCCACATCGCAAATTACATAATAAACAGGTAGATTACAAGTTATGTACGCTATAGGGAATTTAACGAACGCAACAAAAGTCGCATTAGTTCAACCCCTATAGTGCAGCCATTACAAGTTTTCAAACAGCCGCCTTGTGCGTGCGATATGATTGTGTTGAGCTCCATACCGCACACAATTCAAGCGCTGTTTTGACGTGCTCGTTCACGCTTTCCCCATAGAGATCAATGAGTAGAAGATGTCAGAAAAAAACCTAACACCTGCGATCGCGGAATGAAAAGCTCCGTAACGCAGCCCCATTGATGTCTATGGGGAAAAAAAAGTTATGTTTAAACCTAACACCATAACATAAACCCTAAGTCTAAACACCCCTAATCTGCTGCCCCCGACACCTACATAATGTTATTAACCCCTATTCCCCTGCACCCCAACATTGCCCACACCATAATAAATCTATTAATCCCTATTCTGCTGCTCCCCGACATCGCTGCCACTAAATAAAGCTTTTAACCCCTAAACCTCTGGCCTCCCACATCGCTACCACTAAATAAATCTATTAACCCCTAAACCACCAGCCCCCCACATCGCAACAACCTAAATTAAACTATATTAACCCCTAAACCTAACCCTAACGTAACCCTATACCTAACACCCCCTAACTTTAACATAATTAAAATAGAGCTAAATTAAAGTTACAATTATTAACTAAATAATACCTATTTAAAACTAAATACAAACTTACCTGTGAATGAAAAACCTAAGCTAGCTACAATATAACTAATAGTTACATTGTATCTAGCTTAGGTTTTATTTTTATTTTACAGGTAAGTTTGTATTTATTTTAACTAGGTAGACTAGTTACTAACTATTTACTAACTACCTAGTTAAAATAAATACAAACTTACCTGTGAAATAAAACCTAAGCTGCCTTACACTAAAAACTAACATTAACAAAATACCATTTCAAAAATAACAAACGAAATTATCCAAAACAATAAAAATTATTCCTATTCTAATACCCTGTTTAAAAAAAAAAAAAAAAAAAAAAAAAAAGCCTAATGTATAATAAACTACCAAGGGCCCTTAAAAAGGCCTTTTGTGGGCCCTTGTAGGGCATTGCCCTAGAGTTAACAGCTCTTTTGCTACAAAACAAACACCCCCTAACAGTTTACAAACCCCGACCCCCAAACCTTAAAAGGGCATTCAGCTCTTTTATGAAATGCCCAACCCCTAATCTAAAAATAAAAACCCACCCAAAGTGAAATAAAAACATTACACAAAATAAAAAACTAATTATCTATATAATAAAAATTATTCCTTCCATCCTGAAGACATCCGGCGCGGAGCATCCTCTTCATATGGTCGCCGCCGTATACTGAATCTTCAATGCAAGGTACTCATTTGAAAATGGCATCCCTTGCATTCCTATAATCTGATTTAATTTTGGAAATTCAAATCAGCCAATTGGATGAGAGCTACTGAAATCCTATTGGTTGTTCAAATCAGCCTATAGGATTAGAGCTACTGAAATTCTATTGGCTGGTTAATAAGTTTAATATACTATTTGCAATGCGAGAGGGCCTCGGTTTAGGGATTGATAGGTAGTTTATGTGTGTTAGTGTACTTTACAACACTTTAGTTATGAGTTTTATGTAACAGTTTTGTTGCATAAAACTCATAACTACTGCTCTCAGATGGTGGTACGGATCTTGTCGGTATAGAGTGTAATGCAAGCTTTTTAGCCTCACTGCAAAACTTGTAATGGCTGCGCTGTGGAAGTCCCATGAAAAAACTTATTTTTTACGAGTGCGGGACTGACGTTGCGTTACAACCTAAAAGGTTTGCGGTACAGCTATACCGACAAGACTTGTAATGGCTGACGAACGCATAACTCGTAATCTACCTGATTATTATAAACCCCTAATTCGCCATTCACCCACAACGCAAATAACCTAATTATAATACTAACCCTTAAACCGCCAACCCTCCACAACGCCAACTAACTAATTACACTATTAACCCCTAAACCGCCAAGCTTGCACAACACCAACTACCTGATTAACCCCTAAACTTCCACCCCCCCACAGCGCTAATAAATAATCTAAGTACCCCTAACCTAACACCCCCTATGTTAACCCAAATTACATAAAATAAAAAGTACCAAAAAAAAGTCCTAACTTTACATAAAAAAACTAAGACTAAATTAAAATAAAAAACTCTAATATTACAAAAAAAATATCTAAAAAATAAATAAACGAAATTATCCAAAATAAAAAATTTAAACCTAATCTGATACCCCTATAAAAATAAAAAAGCCACCCCAAAATAAAAACACCCCCTAATCTAACACTAAACTACCAATACCCCTAAAAGGGCCTTTTGTAAAGCATTGCCCTAAAGAAAACAGTTCCCCCCCCCCACCAAGCCAACACCCCAAAATAAAAAAAAAACCTTACTCTAAAAAAACCTAAGCTACCCATTCATTGCCCCTTAAGGGGCATTTGTATGGGCAATCAGCTTTTTTGCTGCCCATTAAAATAAAAAAAAAATCCGTAATTTAAAAAAAAACCTCACAATAAAATAAAAACCTAACGCCTAGATTTAAAGTTCTGCGGTAGCCGTCAAAAGCAGCGTTAAGGGGTCCTAACGCTGCTTTTGGCCGCCCGCTGGTATTTAGAGTCATGTAGGTAAAGGTCTAATGCTCACTTGCAAGCCGCGACTTTTCCATACCCCAGATCCCCTTACGCCAATTGCGTATCCTATCTTTTCAATGGGATCTTCCTAACGCTGGTATTTAGAGTCTTGGCTGAAGTGAGCAGTAGAGCCTCTACCGACAAGACTCCAGCCGCAAAAAAAAAGGCAGTAGTTAAGAGCTTTCTGGGCTAACGCCGGTTTATAAAGCTCTTAACTACAGTGCTCTAAAGTACACTAACACCCATAAACTACCTATGTACCCCTAAACCGAGGTCCCCCCACATCGCCGCCACTATTATAATTTTTTTTAACCCCTAATCTGCCGACCGCACACCGCCGCCACCTACATTATCCCTATGAACCCCTAATCTGCTGCCCCTAACATCACCGACACCTATATTATATTTATTAACCCCTAATCTGCCCCCCCAACATCGCCGCCACCTACCTACACTTATTAACCCCTAATCTGCCGACCGGACCTCGCCGCCACTATAATAAATGTATTAACCCCTAAACCGTCGCACTCCCGCCTCGCAAACCCTATAATAAATTGTATTAACCCCTAATCTGCCCTCCCTAACATCGCCGCCACCTAACTTCAAGTATTAACCCCTAATCTGCCGACCGGACCTCGCCGCTACTCTAATAAATGTATTAACCCCTAAAGCTAAGTCTAACCCTAACACCCCCCTAAGTTAAATATAATTTTTATCTAACGAAATAAATTAACTCTTATTAACTAAAGTATTCCTATTTAAAACTAAATACTTACCTGTAAAATAAACCCTAATATAGCTACAATATAAATAATAATTATATTGTAGCTATTTTAGGATTTATATTTATTTTACAGGCAACTTTGTATTTATTTTAACTAGGTACAATAGCTATTAAATAGTTGCTTACTATTTAATAGCTACCTAGTTAAAATAATTACAAAATTACCTGTAAAATAAATCCTAACCTAAGTTACAATTAAACCTAACACTACACTATAATTAAATAAATTAAATAAATTACCTACAATTACCTACAATTAAATAAACTAAACTAAATTACAAAAAAAAACAAACACTAAATTACAAAAAATAAAAAAAGATTACAAGAATTTTAAGCTAATTACACCTACTCTAAGCCCCCTAATAAAATAACAAAGCCCCATAAAATAAAAATATTTCCCTACCCTAATCTAAATTACAAAAGTTAACAGCTCTATTACCAGCCCTTAAAAGGGCTTTTTGCGGGGCATGCCCCAAAGTAATCAGCTCTTTTGCCTGTAAAAAAAAAAAACACAATACCACCCCCCAACATTACAACCCACCACCCACATACCCCTACTCTAACCCAAACCCCCCTTAAATAAACCTAACACTACCCCCCTGAAGATCTCCCTACCTTGAGCCGTGTTCACCCAGCCGGGCACCGATGGACCAAAAGAGGACATCCGGAGCGGCAGACATCTTCATCCAAGCGGCATATTCTATCTTCATCCATCCAACGAAGAGTGGCTCCATCTTCAAGACCTCCGGCGCGGAACATCCTCCTTCCCCGACGACTACCCGACTAATGAAGGTTCCTTTAAGTGACGTCATGATTGAATCAGCCAATCAGATTCAAGTTCAATCCAATTGGCTGATCCAATCAGCCAATCAGATTGAGCTTGCATTCTATTGGCTGTTCCGATCAGCGCTAGAAAAAAAAGACGCGTAGCTAACGTACCCCTTCGGCCGCAAAACTCTAAATCTAGGCGTAAGTCTAACCCCGAAATAGGTACTCACTATTCCTGAAGTCTGGCGGTGAAGGTCTTCTTCCAGACTGCTCCATTATTATTATTATTATTATCGGTTATTTGTAGAGCGCCAACAGATTCCGCAGCGCTAATCTTCATCCTGCGTGGGGGCATCTTCTATCTTCATCTGGAGCAAAGGCAGAGCGGAGGTGGCCGCAGAGCAGGAAGCGTGGAGGATCCTCTTCATGCAATTGCCGCCGCACACTGAAGATTGAATGCAAGGTACCAGTTTTATATTTGGGGTACCGAGTACAAGTGTATGTGAGTGTATTAATGTCAATGTGAAAAATATCTTATGATTATTAAACCTCTGTTTTTTAGAAAACACAACTTGAACCAAATTAAATAGGAATGTTACACAGAGTTTTACACAGGAGGCCCAGAAGAGTGTAAACTCTGTGTATTAATATGGCCCTTATTAGCTTGTACTCAGAACTCTCAAGAGTACAATCAACAAAATTAGGGCGTAACAGAATTATAAACATATAACAGATTGAGATAGTGAATATAACAAACTCAAACAGATGTTATTTAGGCTGTAGCAATAGGCTGGAAGCAGTTGCGGTACTAAGTTATTTGTATAATGACAGTCTGTTATTGTACAATGAATATAACATACGATCTGTTCCACAAGGCGTGATAGATAAGACTCAGGAGCTGTCTAAGTGGAGAGAGCTGGCCAGGCAAGTTGTTTAAACAACCGGAGCCCCTTATCCTCTGTGCACGGTGACTAGGGAGAGCTGTACCTGCGGCTGCAGCTGATGACGTCACCCGCGCTGGGACCGAACGGCTGTGTGGAAGTGGAGCTGCAGCGCAGCTCAGGAGGATTGACAGCAGACCGGAGAAATAGCCAAAGGAAGTGGCAGGTAAGCTGTGGCAGGCTTAGCGTGTAGAGTTGAAGCCCAATCTGAAAGTGGCTGTAGGTCCTTCACAGTGGTTAACGGGTAGCCTTGGGGAAACAACTAGGAGAGTAGCTAGAAAGCTGGACTTGGATAACGAAGTTAGTACTTGCAGTCACCTGCAAAACAAAATAACCAAGCAATGAGTCTAGGAGGGGGAGTTGCCTTTATAGCACTAATGAGGATTAAGGATGGAACCAATTAAAGGTACAGAACGTGAAAGGAACCCTGACAGAGTCCCCCCCCCAAGGAAACCACAGCGAGGTTTCAAGGAACGGGCCTCTCAGGGTTGCGACGATGGAAGAGAGACACAAGACGAGGAGCTGTAACATTTGTAGCGGGTTCCCAAGAATCCTCCGAAGTATCAAAACCCTTCCAGTGGATCAGATATTCCAAACGACCACCTCTGCGCCTAGAGTCCAGGATGCTATGAACCTCATATTCGAGGTCATTGGTCAAAGAGTGGCTAGGAAGATCAATTATGGGAACGGATGCAGAGGAATCACAAGGTTTAATGAGAGACACATGGAAGGTCGGATGAATCTGGTAGGTGAGAGGCAGCTTCAAGGTGACAGTAACAGGATTCGGGAGAGCCACAATTGGGAAAGGTCCAACGAAAAGTCTAGTTAGTTTTCTTGATGGAAGATGGAGCTTTAGGCTTTTCGTGGACAACCAAACAAGTTGACCTATTCGGTATTCAGGTTGTTGTCTGTGACGAAGATTATAGTGTTTTTCATAGGACGCTTGAGCAAGTCTGATGTTATCTTGTATGACAGTAAATGCCTGTGAGATGTCGTTTATAGTGTTGTTTACTTGAGGACAGTTAGATTCGATTCTAGGGAGCATATGGTTTCTTGGATGGATGCCGTTGTTGATGAAGAATGGACTATACTTGGTTGAGGTATTAGGAGTGTTGTTATATGCAAATTCTGCCAACGGGAGGAACGTGTACCAGGAATCCTGTTGCTGGGAACAGTAGCAGCGGAGGTACTGTTCCAACCACTGATTGGTCCTTTCAGTTTGTCTGTTACACTGAGGATGATAAGAAGTGGTAAGTTTTTGTTTAATTTGTAAGGCTACACATAGTTGCTTCCAAAATTTTGACTTGAACTGAGATCCTCTGTCTGTGAGTATACTGGTTGGGATTCTATGAAGACGAATAATTTCTTTGATGAAAAGTTGCGAAGTCAACGAAGCACTGGGTATGGAGGTGGTTGGAATGAAGTGTGCCATTTTAGAAAATACATATACGACTACCATTATACAAGTGTATGAAGATGAGTTAGGTAGATCTACAATGAAATCAAGAGAGACATCAGTCCATGGTTTTGTTGGTATAGGATTGGGTTGTAACAATCCTACAGGTCTCATATGGGAAGGTTTCGAACTGGAACAGGTAACACATTGGGAGATGTAACGTTTGACCGAAGATATGAGTGAGGGCCACCAATAGGATCGCCTTAGTAGAGACAAAGTTTTGTGGACTCCTAGATGTCCTGCCAATGGAGAGTCATGAACAGAATTGAGAATAGTGTTTCTTAAATTAGGCGTAATATATAGAAGTTGGTCATGATAGAATAAGCCATCTTTAGCCTTTTGTAGTAGATTAGTCGGTTTGGAAGAGTCACTTTCTTGTGAAGATTGGATTTCAAGTGGCCTTAAAACGAGGGAAGCTATAATATTTTCCTTGGGTAGCACAGTTGAAGGAAGGTTGTCTGAATTAGGTTTTTGATACATTCTTGAGAGAGCGTCTGCCTTGGCGTTTTTTGATCCGGGCCTATAAGTAATGACATATTGGAACCGTGAAAAATAAAGACTCCATCTAAGTTGTCGTGATGAGAGAGTCCTATTCATATGAAGGTATTGCAGATTTTTATGATCCGTGAGGATAACAATAGGATGTGTTGAACCCTCCAGAAGGTGACGCCAATGGTCAAAAGAGCTCTTTATTGCCAAGAGTTCTTTCTCCCCAACAGGATAGTTCAGTTCAGCGGGTGTCATTACCCTTGAGAAAAAAGCTACTGGGTGAATGGGTTCTTTGAAAGACTTCCTCTGTGAGAGAGCAGCTCCTAGGGCAAAATCTGAGGCATCAACTTCCAGAATAAACTGTAAGTTGGTGTCAGGGAACTGAAGTATTGGAGCGGTGGTGAAAGGATCTTTTAGGGTATCAAAAACCTTTTGAGTAAGTTCTGACCAATGAAACTTATTGTGTAGTTTTGTGAGATCAGATAATGGTTTAGTCAATGCTGCAAATTTATGGATGAATTTGCGATAAAAGTTTGCAAACCCAAGGAAGCGTTGTATATCTTTTTTACACTTGGGAGTAGGCCATTGTTTAATACAATTTACTTTAGTTTCTTCCATCCTAACACCTGTGGAGCTGATGTGATAACCCAAAAAGGATACCTGGTTAACATGAAATAAACATTTCTCCAGCTTAGCGTAAAGGCTATGTGTACGTAATCTATTAAGGACTGTTGTGACATGTTTGATATGATCCTGCAGGTTTTGTGAGTATATAAGAATGTCATCTAAGTATACTACAATATAAACATCCAAGATATCACGAAAAATATCGTTGATGAAATTCTGAAATGTAGCCGGCGCATTGCAGAGTCCGAATGGCATAACAACATACTCGAATAACCCGTAGCGGGTTCTAAATGCTGTTAGCCACTCGTCGCCGGCACGGATTCTGACGAGGTTGTAGGCCCCTCTTAGGTCCAATTTTGTGAAGACCTTGGCTCCACGCAACCTCTCTATAAGTTCTGGTATCAATGGAAGTGGGTACCTGTTTTTTATTGTTCGTTTATTGAGTTCCCTGTAATCAATAATAGGCCTGAGTGAATCATCTTTATTTCTTACAAAGAAAATACCAGCACCAGCTGGTGATGTGGAAGGTCTGATAAAGCCTTTCTCAAGACTTTCCTGTAAGTAAGTTTTTAGATGATCCAACTCAGGTTTCGATAGTGGATATATATGACCGTAGGGTATAGTAGACCCTGGTAGCAGCTCAATGGGGCAGTCATATACTCTGTGAGGCGGTAGAGATTGAGCTTCTTTTTTACTAAATACATCAGAATATTCAAGATAACAGTTAGGTAGTGTAGGTTCAGATACTACTGATATATGGTGTTTAGTGTAGCAATTTTGTATGCAATAAGTAGATGAAAGTGAAATTGAAAAGTCAGTCCAATTCAATGTAGGTTTGTGTGTCTTTAACCAGGGAATAGCTAAAATGAGAGGGAACATTGGGGATGTAATTACATTAAAACTTATAGTTTCAATATGACCTGTACTGGTACGCATAATTAACGGCACGGTTTGTTGCTTAACTGGACCTGAGGAGAGAGGAGAACCATCAACAACGTTAAATAAGACAGGAGAAGATTTTGCCTCAACAGGTATTTTATTGGCCCTTACGTACTCAAGGTCAATGAAATTACCACTCGCTCCTGTGTCAATAAGTGCTTCAGTTTTGACCCTGTGAAGATGCCACTGTAAGGAGAGAGATAAAAAAAATAAGTGCTATTCTTGTCCTTCAGGTTATGGTAACGTAAAGTGTTTCTAGGCCTACCCGACTTTTGCTTAATCAAAAGGGGGCATCCCTTGACTTCATGGTCTCTGGCGGCGCAGTACATACAGAGATTCAGAAGGCGCCTTCTGTTCTTTTCTTGTTGGGAAAGGGGTCCCTTAATTACTCCAATCTCCATTGGATTCTCCACATCATGTTCTCTATGTGTAACTGGTGAAGTGATTTTCCTTGAGGTAATGGTATGTCCTGCCTTCTCATGTCGGCGCTCCCTGATCCTTCTATCAATGGTGATCGATAAAGTATATAGATCTTCAAGGGAAGTGGGGATACCAATCCTAGATAACTCATCCTTGATGTCATCAGATAATCCGATCCGGAAATGGTTCTTCAGGGATGGTTCATTCCATTGGGAATCCTTTGCATGCATTTTGAACTGGGCAATGTAATCCTCTACAGGTTGCCTGTTCTGTTTTAAAGCTCTGATCGAAGCTTCAGCTGAGCTTTGTTTGAAGGGATCATCGTATAATGATGACATCTCCTTCAAAAAATCATCTAAAGAATTCAAAATGGGATCTTGAATCTCATAGTAAGTGTCAGCCCAAGCACGAGGCTCTGCCCTTAGGAAGGATATGATAGTAAGCACTTTCAGTCCTGTATGTGTTTGGTTTTAACTCAAACAGCAGGAGACAAGAGTTTTTGAACTCCCTGAACAGAGACCTGTTTCCTGAAAACTTTTCTGGCAAGCTGACCTGTGGATCAGGTGCCTGTACAGTGGGGTTAGTCTTGGTATTGTAAAGGTCTCTAAGACAGGTTTTAACTGTTTCATTGTCACTCTGCAAATCTCTTACATTCTGAGTAAGGCTATCAATACGCTGTGACATATTAGTAATTTGATCTGTTATGTCCTGAGGTCATTTTAAGGCTTGGTTATTATGTCAATGTGAAAAATAACTTATGATTATTAAACCTCTGTTTTTTAGAAAACACAACTTGAACCAAATTAAATAGGAATGTTACACAGAGTTTTACACAGGAGGCCCAGAAGAGTGTAAACTTTGTGAATTAATATGGCCCTTATTAGCTTGTACTCAGAACTCTCAAGAGTACAATCAACAAAATTAGGGCGTAACAGAATTATAAACATATAACAGATTGAGATAGTGAATATAACAAACTCAAACAGATCTTATTTAGGCTGTAGCAATAGGCTGGAAGCAGTTGCAGTACTAAGTTATTTGTATAATGACAGTCTGTTATTGTACAATGAATATAACATACGACCTGTTCCACAAGGCGTGATAGATAAGACTCAGGAGCCGTCTAAGTGGAGAGAGCTGGCCAGGCAAGTTGTTTAAACAACCGGAGCCCCTTATCCTCTGTGCGCGGTGACTAGGGAGAGCTGTACCTGCGGCTGCAGCTGATGACGTCACCCGCGCTGGGACCGAACGGCTGTGTGGAAGTGGAGCTGCAGCGCAGCTCAGGAGGATTGACAGCAGACCGGAGAAATAGCCAAAGGAAGTGGCAGGTAAGCTGTGGCAGGCTTAGCGTGTAGAGTTGAAGCCCAATCTGAAAGTGGCTGTAGGTCCTTTACAGTGGTTAACGGGTAGCCTTGGGGAAACAACTAGGAGAGTAGCTAGAAAGCTGGACTTGGATAACGAAGTTAGTACTTGCAGTCACCTGCAAAACAAAATAACCAAGCAATGAGTCTAGGAGGGGGAGGTGCCTTTTATAGCACTAATGAGGATTAAGGATGGAACCAATTAAAGGTACAGAACGTGAAAGGAACCCTGACAATTAATTAGTATTATTTATTTGTATGTATGTGTGTATATATTGTGTGTGTGTGTATATATATATATATATATATATATATATATTTATATAAAATGTGTGTGTGTCAGGGTGCCAGGAATCAAACTGAGATGAGAAGTGCAAAAATAATCACACCTTTATTAATAACAAAAAATAATAAAAAGTCCACAAGTCAAATAACAAGCCAGGAGTCAAAACCAGAGCTGGTAGTCAGATGAGCCGAATCAGGAGCCAAAGCAAATAGTCAGATGAGCCAGAATCAGGAACAAGGAAAACAGCAGTGTCAGGAACAAGCCAGGGATCAGGAACCTGGAAGGACGTCAGGCAGCCAGGTAATACACAGGAACTCTCACAAACAGGTCTGAGACACCACAAAGGCAAAGGATACTGAACAGAGGCCCTTTAAATAATAAGTGATGACATCACAATTCTGGGACTGCATCCTGTCTCACATGGATGATGCACACCAGTCTGGCCATAAGAGGTAGTGCAGGAAGTGAGCAGCATCCCCCACAATGCACCATAGTCAGGAAGAGAGGTGAGTAAAATGGCTGCCAGCAGCACATGGCAAACACAACAGGGAAAAAACCCTGACAGTACCCTCCCCTCAACGGCCCCAAAATTGCTTATTGGGGAAACGGGCATGGAAGGCACAGAGGAGGGCGGGAGCATGAACATTAGAGGAGGGAACCCAAGATCGCTCCTCTGGACCGTAGCCCCTCCAGTGAAACAAATACTGTACACGGCCCCTGGACATACGAGAGTCAATAATGCTGCTGACCTCAAACTCCTCATGGTTGTCAACAAAGATAGGATGGGGACGAGGCAACACAGTGGTAAACCGATTACAAACCAATGGTTTCAAGAGGGAAACATGAAAAACATTGGAGATACGCATAGCAGGAGGAAGGTCAAGAGCATAGGCCACAGGATTAACCCGTCAGAGTATTCAAAAAGGACCAACATAACGGGGAGTCAATTTATTGGAAGGCACATGAAGGTTCAAGTTGCGGGAGGACAGCCAAACTCTCTCACCAACCTGGTAGGAAGGTGTGGGCAGACGCCTATGATCAGCCTGGAACTTTTGGTGCTGCATAGAACGATGAAGGCAATCCTGAATCTGCACCCACGTGGAACGGAGTTGCTGGAGATGCTCCTCCAAAGCCGGAATATCCTGAGACATGAATGAATTGGGCAACAAGGATGGTTGAAACCCATAATTCGCCATGAACGGGGATAACTTGGAGGAAGCATTAATAGCACTATTATGAGCAAACTCTGCCCAAGGTAACAGTTCAGACCAATTATTGTGGTGATCTGAGACATAGCAATGGAGGAACTGTTCCAGAGCTTGATTAGACCGTTCCGCAGTCCCATTGGATTGAGGGTGATATGCAGAGGAGAAGGAAAGCTGGATCCCCATTTGAGCACAAAAGGAACGCCAAAATCTATAGACAAACTGGCTACCCTGGACCGACACTATCTCCTTGGGTAATCAATGTAAACGGAAGACCTCCCGGGCAAAAATTGAAGCAAGCTCCTGAGCAGTATGCAGCTTCATCAAGGGAATGCAATGTGACATTTTAGAAAAACGGTCAACCACCATAAGGATAACAGTATTGCCATTGGAAACAGGGAGCTCGACAATGAAGTCCATGGAAATATGTGTCCAAGGACGCTCACCATTAGCAATAGGTTGAAGAAGACCCACAGGAAGATGTTGTGGAGTCTTATTCTGTGCACAAACTGAGCAGGAGGCAACATAAGCAGCAACATCAGAACGAAGACCTGGCCACCAGAATTGTCAAGTGACAGACCAAATCATTTGGTTCTTGCCTGGGTTACCTGTGGCTTTAGGATAGTGGTAAGTGTGCAAAAGTTTAGTTTGAAGATTCTCAGGAACAAAACACTTACCACTAGGTTTCTCAGGAGGTGCATTGGTTTGTGCAGCCAGGATCTCCTCCCCCAAGGGAGAAGTCAAATTAGTACATATGGTAGCCAAAATATGGTCAGGAGGTATAACAGGAGTAGTTACAGACTCCGTGGACAGAGGCGAAAATTGTCGAGAGAGGGCATCAGCCCTAACATTCTTACTACCAGGCAGGTAGGAGACCACATAATTAAACCGAGACAAAAATAGCGCCCATCTGGCCTGTCGGGGCGACAAACATTTTGCTTCAGATAGATAAGTTAAATTCTTGTGGTCAGTAAGAATGAGCACTGGCACGCTCGTACCCTCGAGAAGATGCCTCCATTCCTTAAGTGCCAAAATTATGGCCAGTAATTCCCTGTCACCAATTTCATAATTGCACTCCGCTGGAGACAATTTCTTAGAGAAGAAACCACATGGGTGCAAGGAACCGTCAGGTGTGGGACGTTGACACAAGAGGGCACCTACTCCAGTCTCAGACGCATCAACCTCAAGAACAAAAGGCAGGACAGGGTTAGGATGAGCCAGAACTGGAGCGGCAGCAAAGGCAGTCTTAAGACTATCAAAGGCCTTAATGGCAGTAGGTGACCAATGGAGTGGATCGTTCTCTTTACGGGTCATGTCTGTGATAGGTTTGACCAAGGAAGAAAAGTATTTAATACACGTTCTATAGTAATTGGCGAATCCCAAAAAACGTTGAATAGACCGAAGACCAACTGGGCGAGGCCACTGCAGAACTGCAGATAACTTGTCAGGATCCATGGAGAACCCTGCAACAGAGATAACATAACCTAGAAAGGTTACTTGAGTCTGGTGGAACTCACATTTCTCGAGTTTACAAAACAGGCCGTTCTCACGTAGTCTCTGAAGAACCCGTGTAAGATTAGAACGATGAGCCTCAAGTGTGGGTGAGTGTATGTCGTCTAAGTACACCACAACACACTGTTGCAACATATCTTGTAGGACATCATTAATAAATTCCTGAAAAACAGCAGGAGCATTACATAGGCCAAAGGGCATTACAAGATACTCATAATGCCCGCTCCTGGTGTTAAATGCTGTTTTCCATTCGTGGCCCTCCTTAATCCTAATGAGATTGTACGCTCCTCTCAAATCAAGTTTAGTAAAGACCGTAGCTCCCTTGAGGTGGTCAAAGAGTTCCGTAATAAGCGGAATAGGGTAAGCATTCTTAATGGTAAGATGATTAAGACCCCTATAATCGATGCATGGTCTTAACTCGCCACACTTTTTCTTCACAAAGAAGAAGCCAGCCCCTGCAGGAGAGCAGGATTTGCGGATGATCCCCCGCGACAGAGCATCGGCAACATACTCCTCCATAGCACAATTCTCTGCAACAGACAGAGGGTACACCCGGCCCAGAGGAGGAATGGCTCCGGGTTGCAGGTCTATGGCATAATCGTAAGACTGGTGAGGAGGCAATGTACCGGCACGCACCTTGTCAAACACGTCTAGAAATTCTCTGTACTCCTCTGGCAATTGAGATACCGAAGAAGTGCACAAGACTTTAACTGGTTTCCGAAGACAAGTGGAAATACATTGCAGGGGCCACGACAAAATTTCGGACCTGCGCCAGTCGAGACTGGGATTGTGCTTTTGGAGCCAGGTATAACCCAGAACAACTGGAAAATGTGGAGAGTTTATCACCTGGAACTGGAGGGTTTCAAAATGGAGAGCCCCAACAGCCATGGACAACGGAGCAGTTTCGTGAGTAACGAGTGCGGGCTGAAGGGGCCTGCCATCAATGGCCTCAATAGCAAGCGGTACGGACCGAGGCAAAACAGGAATGGAGTGCTTTGATACAAAAGCACTGTCAATGAAATAGCCTGCAGCACCGGAGTCAACAAGAGCCTGAGTGACTATGGAGGAGTCCACCCAGGAAAGGACAACCATGACCAAAGGACGAGGATAAACCACCCAAGGTCTGCCCCCGACAGGACCTTAGGTGTGAGCGTTTCCCGACCGTGTAGGACAAGACTTCAAAAGGTGACCCTGTATCCCACAATAGAGGCAGAGCTCCTCCCTCCTCCTAAAGGCCCTCTCCGCCGCAGAGAGATGCGTGAATCCCAGCTGCATCAGCTCAGCAGTACCTGGTGACTCGGGACCAGGAGGCATGGGAGGAGAGGGAGGCATGGGTGGGAACGAACACGTAGGAGACAACGGGAGGCTTCCGCAAGCGCTCCTTGAAAGAGGGCCTCTCTCTGAGTCTGATGTCAATTAGGATAAAAAAAGACACCAATGCCTCGAGATCCTCTGGTAAATCTCTGGCAGCAACTTCATCTTTAATCGCATCAGAGAGCCCATGAAAGAAGGCGGCAACAAGGGCTTCATTGTTCCAACCTACCTCTGCGGCAAGCATACGGAACTTAATAGCATACTGAGCAACAGATCTTCTACCTTGCTGAATGGACATGAGTCGTTTAGCAGCAGAGGAGGAGCGAGCCAGAACATCAAATACCCTTCAAAAGGAGGCCACAAATTCAGGGTAATTTGAAATCACAGGTTTATTAGTCTCCCACAAGGGATTAGCCCAGGCAAGAGCTGTGTCAGAGAGTAACGAGATGAGAAATCCCACCTTAGCTCTGTCAGAGGGAAACGCCTGAGGTAACAGGCCCACCTGGTTCAAAAACCCTCTGCACTGAATAGGATCGCCTCCATATCGCTGAGGTAGAGGTGCAGAACCGGACATGCTCCTGGTAGGCATAGGTGCAGCAGCGGAAACAGGAGCAGCCATAACTTGCGGAACACTTTGGTCCAAATGTGCAGTGCGAGTCAGCAGGGTTTGCGTAATGTCAGGGTGCCAGGAATCAGACTGAGATGAGAAGTGCAAAAATAATCACACCTTTATTAATAACAAAAAATAATAAAAAGTCCACAAGTCAAATAACAAGCCAGGAGTCAAAACCAGAGCTGGTAGTCAGACGAGCCGAGTCAGGAGCCAAAGCGAATAGTCAAACGAGCCAGAATCAGGAACAAGGAAAACAGCAGTGTCAGGAACAAGCCAGGGATCAGGAAGCAGGAAGGACATCAGGCAGCCAGGTAATACACAGGAACTCTTACAAACAGGTCTGAGATAACACAAAGGCAAAGGATACTGAACAGAGGCCCTTTAAATAATAAGTGATGACATCACAATTCTGAGACTGCATCCTGTCTCACATGGATGATGCACACCAGTCTGGCCATAAAAGGAAGTGCAGGAAGTGAGTAGCATCCCCCACAATGCACAATGCATAGTCAGGAAGAGAGGTGAGTAAAATGGCTGCTAGCAGCACTTGGCAAACACAACAGGGAAAAAACCCTGACAGTGTGTGTGTTTGTGTATATATTGCGTGTGTGTATTTATATTTATATATATATATATGTATATAATGTGTGTGTGTGTGTTCTTATGTCTTCCTACACTCCAAATGCAAAAAGCTTAGATACTCTGTGTATGTGTTATATAAACTGATTAGATATATATACAGACAGACAGACACAGATAGACAGACAGGTACATAGGTAGAGATAGATAGCTAGACAGAGAGACAGACAGGTACATGCGTAGATACAGATAGACACACATACAGACATGTACATAGGTAGGTAGGTAGGTAGGGATAGATAGATAGATGATAGATAGATAGATAGATAGATAGATAGATAGATAGATAGATAGATAGATAGAGACACACAGACACACAGATAGATATACAGATAGATATACAGACGGGTACATAGGTAGAGATAGACAGACAGACAGGTACATAGGTAGAGACAGACAGACAGGTACATAGGTAGAGACAGACAGACAGGTACATAGGTAGATATAGGTAGATATATATAGATATACAGATGGATAGACAGACAGACAGGTACATAGGTAGAGATAGACAGACAGACAAACAGGTACATAGGTAGAGATAGACAGACAGACAGACAGGTACATAGGTAGAGATAGACAGACAGACAAACAGGTACATAGGTAGAGATAGACAGACAGACAAACAGGTACATAGGTAGAGACAGACAGACAGGTACATATGTAGATATAGGTAGATATATATAGATATACAGATGGATAGACAGACAAACAGGTACATAGGTAGAGATAGACAGACAGACAGACGGGTACATAGGTAGAGATAGACAGACAGACAGACAGGTACATAGGTAGATATAGGTAGATATATATAGATATACAGATGGATAGACAGACAGACAGGTACATAGGTAAAGATAGATAGCTAGACAGACAGACAGGTACATGGGTAGATACAGATAGACACACATACAGACAGGTACATAGGTAGGTAGGTTGGTAGGTAGGTAGGTAGAGATAGATAGATGATAGATAGATAGATAGATACACACAGACACACAGATATATATACAGATAGATATACCGACGGGTACATAGGTAGAGATAGACAGACAAACAGGTACATAGGTAGATACAGACAGACAGGTACATAGGTAGATATAGGTAGATATATATAGATATACAGATGGATAGACAGACAGACAGGTACATAGGTAGAGATAGATAGCTAGACAGACAGACAGGTACATGGGTAGATACAGATAGACACACATACAGACAGGTACATAGGTAGGTAGGTAGGTAGGTAGGTAGAGATAGATAGATAGATAGATAGATAGATAGATAGATAGATAGATAGATAGATAGATAGGTAGAGACACACAGACACACAGATAGATACAGGTATACCCCGCTCATACAGCGGGTTAGGGACCGGAGCCCCGCTGTAAAGTGAAAACCGCCTTAAAGTGAAACAAGGCAGTTTTAGCTTTCTTTTCAGTGTTTAAAATCCTGAAAACATGTTTGAACTAACATATATTAGGGGTGCAATAGTGCTATGTTTAGTTTAACCCTAGCACAGCAAGTATTCAATTAGTATTCAATAAATACTGTACCTGTAAAATTGTGACAATTACTGTAGTAAAATTTGCCAGACTATAGCACTGAAACACAGATTGCTCTGTAATGCTGTAAACAGAGTGAACTAAGCATAACAAAATGGTGCCATTCACTTTTCTAGCAATCTCACGACGATTATTGCACTGTTTCAAAATCCTTGGAGGTTGAACTTCAGCTCCACAAAGCGCTGTATTAGCGAATCGCTGTAAAGTGAAGCGCTGTAAAGTGAGGTATACCTGTATACAGATAAATATACCGATGGGTACATAGGTAGAGATAGACAGACAGACAGGTACATAGGTACAGACAGACAGACAGACAGGTACATAGGTAGATATAGGTAGATATATATAGATATACAGATGGATAGACAGACAGACAGGTACATAGGTATAGATAGGATATATATACTATTAAGATGCTCTCTTAGACAAATATAAATTTAATGCCCCTGTGCTCAGATGAAATATTTATCACATAAATCAGATGACGACAATTGATTTATGAAGAAATAAACCAGTCAGCATACCTATGTAGCACCAGACTAATGTATAAACCAGTCAGCATACCTATGTAGCACCAGACTAATGTATAAACCAGTCAGCATACCTATGTAGCACCAGACTAATGTATAAACCAGTCAGCATACCTATGTAGCACCAGACTAATGTATAAACCAGTCAGCATACCTATGTAGCACCAGACTAATGTATAAACCAGTCAGCATACCTATGTAGCACCAGACTAATGTATAAACCAGTCAGCATACCTATGTAGCACCAGACTAATGTATAAACCAGTCAGCATACCTATGTAGCACCAGACTAATGTATAAACCAGTCAGCATACCTATGTAGCACCAGACTAATGTATAAACCAGTCAGCATACCTATGTAGCACCAGACTAATGTATAAACCAGTCAGCATACCTATGTAGCACCAGACTAATGTATAAACCAGTCAGCATACCTATGTAGCACCAGACTAATGTATAAACCAGTCAGCATACCTATGTAGCACCAGACTAATGTATAAACCAGTCAGCATACCTATGTAGCACCAGACTAATGTATAAACCAGTCAGCATACCTATGTAGCACCAGACTAATGTATAAACCAGTCAGCATACCTATGTAGCACCAGACTAATGTATAAACCAGATACAGTATAAATCTTTTTGGAAATAATGAGAAACACAATGCACATGTGACACCTTTAGTGACTAATACAGGGGGCAGTAGAACATTCAGGACACTAAGGTCCCTTCATCAGGCATCTGGTTTACAAATGAAGCTCAGGTATATTTATCTGCAGCAGACAGTGAGAGATGTAGGTAAAACCTGGTAAAGTATGCCCAGTTGTGATATGCACAACATTACCATCTCCTCAAGTTACGTGTCCCCTCAATTTCCTTCCTTACACAAACTCTCTCTGATAATCTCTTGTCCTTATGTATCTCCTGACCTCATGCTCTCCTCACACAAACTCTCTCTGATAATCTCTTGTCCTTATGTATCTCCTGACCTCATGCTCTCCTCACACAAACTCTCTCTGATAATCTCTTGTCCTTATGTATCTCCTGACCTCATGCTCTCCTCACACAAACTCTCTCTGATAATCTCTTGTCCTTATGTATCTCCTGACCTCATGCTCTCCTCACACAAACTCTCTCTGATAATCTCTTGTCCTTATGTATCTCCTGACCTCATGCTCTCCTCACACCCATCCTAAAGACAACCTCTCTAGACCTACCCTTTGTCACCCCATCACTTTTCACCTAACTATTAAACAACTAATCTCACCAACACTCCTCTCATGGAACCCTTTACTGACCCCTCTCCATCAGGTGTCTGCCATAAAGATCCACTCACAAAAGGGACTGATCATTTTCCTATGGTACGTGGGCTGGAATACCTTATGCCCTTATAAATCCTTTGTCATGTTGGTGTTAGATAAATAGGTAGCAAATCATAAAGACCTCTCACTATTGTCTCTCAGTAGTGTGTCCTCTCATCTCCTATATCACAAGGCTCAATCTTTGTTCCTTAGCTTTTCTCTCTGTATTATGTATCTTCCCTTAGGAACTGTATGAGTTCATTTGGGTTTCAGTGACACCTAAATATGACACCCAAAGCACAATGTAATTTCATCCTGAACATTCTCTTACTAACTACAGCTTAATTTCTTAACAAACTTCTATCTCTTCGTCTACTGCTATATATCCCACAGCAGAAATATCACTGGAAGGAGATTATAACTTCTGTCATCGATTATTGTCATGGAATTACACTAAATTAGACTTTTCTTAACAGCCCACAGCCAAGCACTTGTCAAGATCTGCTGCTTTCAGCTATAGAACATAAACACACAAACACACACACATATATATGTATTTATGTGTGTATCTGCAGAGGTGTGTTTTGTGTCTATGTGTGTGTGTGTTTGTTTTGTGTATATGTTCGTGTGTGTATGGATGTGTATGTGTGTTTGGGTAATTTTGTATATGTTCGTGTTTGTGTATAGGTATGTGTGTGTGTGTGTGTGTATGTTCATGTGTGTATGGATGTGTATGTATGTGTGTTTGTGTAATTTTGTATATGTTCGTGTATAGGTATGTGTGTGTGTGTGTGTGTGTGTGTGTATATATATATATATATATATATATATATATTACAGAAAATGCTGGGAGAGGATTGCCGGGGCCTTCCTGATTACGAGGATATGGAATTTTCCACAGCAAAAATATTTATTTTAAACAAATCTAGGCGATATCAGCCGTTTCTAGATCAGGTGCAGACCCCCAAGGACAATTATAACTTCAGAACATATTAGAAAAGAAAAAAGGGCCACAGTGGAGCTATATGAGATACTGTGTAAAGATGGGGGATTTCAGCACTCAATAGAACTTCATTTTTCCAGGTTTGGTGTCTGGCTAGAAGCTATTAAGAAACACATACACGGATGCACACAGGTTCAGATACCGCAACAAATTTATTTACAAAGTAACAATTGCACTGAAAAGACATTTGTATCTTGTCTAGGTTGTTGAAAATATATTACTACCACTGCAGTGGAATCTCATAAACAAAATACCAATCGTAATCTATTAAATAACTGCTAAAGCAGCAACAGTGTAACAAAATTCTACTAATTCATGCAAGCAGAGAGTACTAGCTGTTAACCAAACAGAATGACTTATGATAATATATACGACCTGTTTTAAAGTCCTCCTTATGGTTCAGGGATTAGAAAACCACAGGTTCATAAGAGATCTGTTTATACCTGGGCCCAGGCTCCAAGTGAAGGAGAACAAGTGTTTAAAGGAGAATTTTCAAAAAACCTTTTCCTTGCTTGTCATCAGAACGCTTTCATCAGGACTCATATGCTAGGGCTCCGAGGTAAGAACGTCCTCTCCAACTAGCATAGATATACGATACTTTGTTACAAACCAGATTCTGTTGTTGCTTGTAACCCACGACAAGAGCAGCTTTCCAGGAAACTGCGGAGAACAGCGGTCCGCGTATCTGTGTTAAGGCACTTAAATACAATCAGGACAACTTCCTCGAGTGTCTGATACTTGCTAGAGCCTTTTATTCCTCCGGATCCTCTTTACACCCGCTATTGAGAACTACTAGTCTCTAGTTCGGATATTACCAAGTAGGATACTAACTAGCCCAGAGTAGGATAATAACTAGCCTAGAGTAGGATACTAACTAGCCCAGAGTAGGATACTAACTAGCCCAGAGTAGGATAATAACTAGCCCAGATTAGGATAATAACTAGCCCAGAGTAGAATAATAACTAGCCCAGAGTAGGATAATAACTAGCCCAGAGTAGGATAATAACTAGCCCAGATTAGGATAATAACTAGCCCAGAGTAGGATAATAACTAGCCCAGAGTAGGATAATAACTAGCCCAGAGTAGGATACTAACTAGCCCAGAGTAGGATAATAGCTAGCCCAGAGTAGGATAATAACTAGCCCAGATTAGGATAATAACTAGCCCAGATTAGGATAATAACTAGCCCAGAGTAGGATAATAACTAGCCCAGAGTAGAATAATAACTAGCCCAGAGTAGGATACTAACTAGCCCAGAGTAGGATACTAACTAGCCCAGAGTAGGATAATAACTAGCCCAGAGTAGGATAATAACTAACCCAGAGTAGAATAATAACTAGCCCAGAGTAGGATAATAACTAGCCCAGAGTAGGATAATAACTAGCCCAGAGTAGAATAATAACTAGCCCAGAGTAGGATACTAACTAGCCCAGAGTAGGATAATAACTAGCCCAGAGTAGGATAATAACTAGAACAGATTAGGATAATAACTAGCCCAGAGTAGAATAATAACTAGCCCAGAGTAGGATACTAACTAGCCCAGAGTAGGATAATAACTAGCCCAGAGTAGGATAATAACTAGCCCAGAGTAGGATACTAACTAGCCCAGAGTAGGATAATAACTATCCCAGAGTAGGATAATAACTAGCCCAGATTAGGATAATAACTAGCCCAGAGTAGAATAATAACTAGCCCAGAGTAGGATAATAACTAGCCCAGAGTAGGATAATAACTAGCCCAGAGTAGAATAATAACTAGCCCAGAGTAGGATAATAACTAGCCCAGATTAGGATAATAACTAGCCCAGATTAGGATAATAACTAGCCCAGAGTAGAATAATAACTAGCCCAGAGTAGGATAATAACTAGAACAGATTAGGATAATAACTAGCCCAGATTAGGATAATAACTAGCCCAGAGTAGAATAATAACTAGCCCAGAGTAGGATAATAACTAGCCCAGAGTAGGATAATAACTAGCCCAGAGTAGAATAATAACTAGCCCAGAGTAGGATACTAACTAGCCCAGAGTAGGATAATAACTAGCCCAGAGTAGGATACTAACTAGCCCAGAGTAGGATAATAACTAGCCCAGAGTAGAATAATAACTAGCCCAGAGTAGGATAATAACTAGCCCAGAGTAGTATAATAACTAGCCCAGATTAGGATAATAACTAGCCCAGAGTAGGATAATAACTAGCCCAGAGTAGGATACTAACTAGCCCAGAGTAGGATAATAACTAGCCCAGAGTAGGATAATAACTAGCCCATATTAGGATAATAACTAGCCCAGAGTAGGATAATAACTAGCCCAGAGTAGGATACTAACTAGCCCAGAGTAGGATAATAACTAGCCCAGAGTAGGATAATAACTAGCCCAGATTAGGATAATAACTAGCCCAGAGTAGGATACTAACTAGCCCAGAGTAGGATACTAACTAGCCCAGAGTAGAATAATAACTAGCCCAGAGTAGGATAATAACTAGCCCAGAGTAGGATAATAACTAGCCCAGAGTATGATAATAACTAGCCCAGAGTAGAATAATAACTAGCCCAGAGTAGAATAATAACTAACCCAGAGTAGGATAATAACTAGCCCAGAGTAGGATAATAACTAGCCCAGAGTAGAATAATAACTAGCCCAGAGTAGAATAATAACTAGCTCAGAGTAGGATAATAACTAGCCCAGAGTATACTAACTAGCCCAGAGTATGATAATAACTAGCCCAGAGTAGGATAATAACTAGCCCAGAGTAGGATAATAATTAGCCCAGAGTAGAATAATAACTAGCCCAGAGTAGAATAATAACTAGCCCAAAGTATACTAACTAGCCCAGAGTATGATAATAACTAGCCCAGAGTAGGATAATAACTAGCCCAGAGTAGGATAATAATTAGCCCAGAGTAGGATAATAATTAGCCCAGAGTAGAATAATAACTAGCCCAGAGTATGATAATAACTAGCCCAGAGTAGGATAATAACTAACCCAGAGTAGAATAATAACTAACCCAGAGTATGGTAATAACTAGCCCAGAGTAGGATAATAACTAGCCCAGAGTAGAATAATAACTAGCCCAGAGTAGGATAATAACTAGCCCAGAGTAGAATAATAACTAGCCCAGAGTAGGATAATAACTAGCCCAGAGTAGGATAATAACTAGCCCAGAGTATGATAATAACTAGCCCAGAGTAGAATAATAACTAGCCCAGAGTAGAATAATAACTAGCCCAGAGTAGAATAATAACTAACCCAGAGTATGATAATAACTAGCCCAGAGTAGAATAATAACAAGCCCAGAGTAGGATAATAACTAGCCCAGAGTAGGATAATAACTAGCCCAGACTAGAATAATAACTAGCCCAGAGTAGAATAATAACTAGCCCAGCGTAGGATAATAACTAGCCCAGAGTTAATAACTAGCCCAGAGTAGAATAATAACTAGCCCAGAGTAGGATCTGTATGATTGACAGTACTAGGGTCTTTATACAGATTTATTCACAATATAATCAGCTGACAAATAACCTTTGACCTCTGGTACAAGTGAGATTTAATATATCTATTCTGATAGTAATTATTAGATCATCCAATCAATAGATCTTCATACCCTATTGTTCAAGGCAAATGGTACAGACTGAGATAAGTCACATCATTAAAGGGGCACATTTTTTGTGTGTGATTCAGACAGGGAATACAAAAAAAAAAAAACAATTATTTTATATTATTTATTATACTTTTTTTTATAAAGCACCAGTGTTGTCCATGGGTGCAACTGATAGAAATAAAACAATGATACAAAACCTGTAAGAGACAAAACAACATTTGACAAATACAGGAGGAATTTAGGGTCATATTCCTATGGGAATTTACTATCTAAATTTACTTCTATTATCAGATATACTTTGTTCTCGCTGTATTCTTTGTTGAAGAGATATCTAGATAGGTAGCGTGAACATTTCTGGACAGTACACAAAAAATGTACAACATTTGTACCTTTAAGGGTACAGCAGCTTGTCAATGGGGCAGTACCCTCAAAGGTACACCCGCTGTACCCTTTAACATGGGTACATATTGGTACCCTTGCAGATTGTACCTTTTAAAGGCAAATGTGTACCGTTGGTGACTAGATTGGACCTCAGTGCTATAGTACCATAATGTACCCTTAAAAATGGTGAAAATGTGGCCTTGTAAGGGTACTGCCCCAGTGACAAGACCTTTGTACCTCATGATGTCAAATGTGTACTCAAGCACTTTAAAAATACTGTTTCATTAAAATGTATCATATAACAAACAAATATACAATCACCTAATCTGTACCTGTGCAGACAGTATCACAGTGTAGCCAAATAAATAGCAGGTCCTAACCCTGATACAGAGATCACTGAAAGAACCAGACTACACAACCAATTCCAATAGGAGCTGCATAAACTAAGGTTTATTTCACTCTGTACTAGACTCTAACAACACCACTTTTAACTTTGGGTGACACACCACATAAAATATAAATATTGTCAGTATATTTATAAGAATCTTCAGTAGTGCTCTCCAAATAATATATCAGTCTATGGCAGGGTTATAATACAAAACATTTAATAATTATCCTTTAAAATATAAACCCTCAATCAATATGCATCTACTAGAAACCATAAAATTAATATAAATATCTGAATTCTTTTTATTAGTTAATATCTATGAACATATTGGAATATATTTATAATACCAGGACATGAAACAATATTATGCACGTTTACAAAAAAAAACTATTAAGCTATGCTATACTTCTTACAAAGCCCATAAAAGTTTACCTTTAAAACCAGCCTTATTTACAAATAGTTTTTCATTCAGTTAACACAATGAGATCTAAGATATTTAGCTGCTAACATTCAAGCAATACACTAGGGCCTAGATTTGGAGTTTGGCGGTAGATGGGTTGTTAAGGCTACGCAGGCTTTTTTCTGGCCGCACCATAAATTTAACTCTGGTATCGAGAGTCCAAAAAAATGCTGCGTTAGGCTCCAAAAAAGGAGCGTAGAGCATTTTTACCGCAAATGCAACTCTCGATACCAGAGTTGCTTACGGACGCGGCCAGCCTCAAAAACGTGCTTGTGCACGATTCTCCCATAGGAAACAATGGGGCTGTTTGAGCTGAAAAAAAACCTAACACCTGCAAAAAAGCAGCGTTCAGCTCCTAACGCAGCCCCATTGTTGTCTATGGGGAAACACTTCCTACGTCTGCACCTAACACTCTAACATGTACCCCGAGTCTAAACACCCCTAACCTTACACTTATTAACCCCTAATCTTCCGCCCCCGCTATCGCTGACCCCTGCATTATATTATTAACCCCTAATCTTCCGCTCCGTAAACCGCCGCAACTTACATTATCCCTATGTACCCCTAATCTGCTGCCCCTAACACCGCCGACCCCTATATTATATTTATTAACCCCTAACCTGCCCCCCACAACGTCGCCGCCAGCTACTTACAATAATTAACCCCTAATCTGCCGACCGCAAAGCGCCGCCACCTACATTATCCTTATGTACCCCTAATCTGCTGCCCCTAACACCGCCGACCCCTATATTATATTTATTAACCCCTAACCTGCCCCCCACAACGTCGCCTCCACCTGCCTACACTTATTAACCCCTAATCTGCCAAGCGGACCTGAGCGCTACTATAATAAAGTTATTAACCCCTAATCTGCCTCACTAACCCTATCATAAATAGTATTAACCCCTAATCTGCCCTCCCTAACATCGCCGACACCTAACTTCAATTATTAACCCCTAATCTGACGACCGGAGCTCACCGCTACTATAATAAATGGATTAACCCCTAAAGCTAAGTCTAACCCTAACACTAACACCCCCCTAAATTAAATATAATTTACATCTAACAAAATTAATTAACTCTTATTAAATAAATTATTCCTATTTAAAGATAAATACTTACCTGTAAAATAAACCCTAATATAGCTACAATATAAATTATAATTATATTGTAGCTATTTTAGGATTAATATTTATTTTACAGGCAACTTTGTAATTATTTTAACCAGGTACAATAGCTATTAAATAGTTAAGAACTATTTAATAGTTACCTAGTTAAAATAATAACAAAATTACCTGTAAAATAAATCCTAACCTAAGTTATAATTAAACCTAACACTACCCTATCAATAAATTAATTAAATAAAATACCTACAATTACCTACAATAAAACCTAACACTACACTATCAATAAATTAATTAAATACAATTCCTACAAATAACTACAATTACATAAACTAACTAAAGTACAAAAAATAAAAAAGAACTAAGTTACAAAAAATAAAAAAATATTTACAAACATAAGAAAAATATTACAACAATTTTAAACTAATTACACCTACTCTAAGCCCCCTAATAAAATAACAAAGACCCCCAAAATAAAAAAATGCCCTACCCTATTCTAAATTAATAGAGTTAAAAGCTCTTTTACCTTACCAGCCCTGAACAGGGCCCTTTGTGGGGCATGACCCAAGAAAATCAGCTCTTTTGCCTGTAAAAAAAAACATACAATACCCCCCCCCCCAACATTACAACCCACCACCCACATACCCCTAATCTAACCCAAACCCCCCGTAAATAAACCTAACACTAAGCCCCTGAAGATCTTCCTACCTTGTCTTCACCTCAACAGGTATCACCGATCCGTCCTGGCATCCGGTGCTGAAGAGGTCCAGAAGAGGCTCCAAAGTCTTCCTCCTATCCGGCAAGAAGAGTACATCCGGACCGGCAAACATCTTCATCCAATCGGCATCTTCGATCTTCTTCCATCCGGTGCGGAGCGGGTCCATGTTGAAGCAGCCGACGCGGATCCATCCTCTTCTTTCTGCGTCTCCCGACGAATGACGGTTCCTTTAAGGGACGTCATCCAAGATGGCGTCCCTCGAATTCCGATTGGCTGATAGGATTCTATCAGCCAATCGGAATTAAGGTAGGAATATTCTGATTGGCTGATGGAATCAGCCAATCAGAATCAAGTTCAATCCGATTGGCTGATCCAATCAGCCAATCAGATTGAGCTCGCATTCTGTTGGCTGATCGGAACAGCCAATAGAATGCGAGCTCAATCTGATTGGCTGATTGGATCAGCCAATCGGATTGAACTTGATTCTGATTGGCTGATTCCATCAGCCAATCAGAATATTCCTACCTTAATTCCGATTGTCTGATAGAATCCTATCAGCCAATCGGAATTCGAGGGACGCCATCTTGGATGACGTCCCTTAAAGGAACCGTCATTCGTCGGGAGACGCAGAAAGAAGAGGATGGATCCGCGTCGGCTGCTTCAACATGGACCCACTCCGCACCGGATGGAAGAAGATCGAAGATGCCGCTTGGATGAAGATGTTTGCCGGTCCGGATGTCCTCTTCTTGCCGGATAGGATGAAGACTTTGGAGCCTCTTATGGACCTCTTCAGCACCGGATGCCAGGACGGATCGGTGATACCTGTTGAGGTGAAGACAAGGTAGGAAGATCTTCAGGGGCTTAGTGTTAGGTTTATTTAAGGGGGGTTTGGGTTAGATTAGGGGTATGTGGGTGGTGGGTTGTAATGTTGGGGGGGGGTATTGTATGTTTTTTTTACAGGCAAAAGAGCTGATTTTCTTGGGGCATGCCCGCAAAGGGCCCTGTTCAGGGCTGGTAAGGTAAAAGAGCTTTTAACTCTATTAATTTAGAATAGGGTATGGCATTTTTTTATTTTGGGGGTCTTTGTTATTTTATTAGGGGGCTTAGAGTAGGTGTAATTAGTTTAAAATTGTTGTAATATTTTTCTTATGTTTGTAAATATTTTTTTATTTTTTGTAACTTAGTTCTTTTTTATTTTTTGTACTTTAGTTAGTTTATGTAATTGTAGTTATTTGTAGGAATTGTATTTAATTAATTTATTGATAGTGTAGTGTTAGGTTTTATTGTAGGTAATTGTAGGTATTTTATTTAATTAATTTATTGATAGGGTAGTGTTAGGTTTAATTATAACTTAGGATAGGATTTATTTTACAGGTAATTTTGTTATTATTTTAACTAGGTAACTATTAAATAGTTCTTAACTATTTAATAGCTATTGTACCTGGTTAAAATAATTACAAAGTTGCCTGTAAAATAAATATTAATCCTAAAATAGCTACAATATAATTATAATTTATATTGTAGCTATATTAGGATTTATTTTACAGGTAAGTATTTATCTTTAAATAGGAATAATTTATTTAATAAGAGTTAATTAATTTCGTTAGATGTAAATTATATTTAATTTAGGGGGGTGTTAGTGTTAGGGTTAGACTTAGCTTTAGGGGTTAATCCATTTATTATAGTAGCGGTGAGCTCCGGTCGTCAGATTAGGGGTTAATAATTGAAGTTAGGTGTTGGCGATGTTAGGGAGGGCAGATTAGGGGTTAATACTATTTATGATAGGGTTAGTGAGGCGGATTAGGGGTTAATAACTTTATTATAGTAGCGCTCAGGTCCGCTCGGCAGATTAGGGGTTAATAAGTGTAGGCAGGTGTCGGCGACGTTGAGGGGGGCGGATTAGGGGTTAATAAATATAATATAGGGGTTGGCGGTGTTAGGGGCAGCAGATTAGGGGTACATAAGGATAACGTAGGTGGCGGCGCTTTGCGGTCGGCAGATTAGGGTTTAATTATTGTAAGTAGCTGGCGGCGACGTTGAGGGGGGCAGGTTAGGGGTTAATGAATATAATACAGGGGTTGGCGGTGTTAGGGGCAGCAGATTAGGGGTACATAAGGATAACGTAGGTGGCGGTCGGCAGATTAGGGGTTAAAAAAATTTAATCGAGTTGTGGCGATGTGGGGGGACCTCAGTTTAGGGGTACATAGGTAGTTTATGGGTGTTAGTGTACTTTAGGGTACAGTAGTTAAGAGCTTTATGAACCGGCGTTAGCCCAGAAAGCTCTTAACTCCTGCTTTTTTCCTGCGGCTGGAGTTTTGTCGTTAGATGTCTAACGCTCACTTCAGAAACGACTCTAAATACCGGAGTTAGGAAGATCCCATTGAAAAGATAGGTTACGCAATTGACGTAAGGGGATCTGCGGTATGGAAAAGTCGCGGCTGAAAAGTGAGCGTTAGATCCTATTTTCAGTGACTCCAAATACCGGCGGTAGCCTAAAACCAGCGTTAGGAGCCTCTAACGCTGGTTTTCACGGCTACCGCCAAACTCTAAATCTAGGCCTTAGTTATTTAACCACAATTTATTCTAACACAATTCTAATTTAAAACATCAGAAATTGTATATATTATTTATGCAAAAACCCAATTCTGAGTTCTAACTATATATTTGCACAGATAAACAATTTAAAATTTAGGATTAGTTTAACAATACACAGGCTATGAAATACTAGCTTTAAAATACAATTTATTTCTTTAAGTCTATTAATATACAGCAACAATGAATGTTTGCTTTAAACGTTTTGCATACAAAAAGGCAAGCTAAGAGCTATTCAAGGCTATGAAATACAGTTTAAAAACACAATTTGCTCTCTTCAATCTACCCACAATCTTTTAATACTTTACCAGGATGAACACCAATCGATATCCAATATCTTTCAGCAGGTTTAATCTCACCTCAGAAATACCAATAAGTATATTTTGCAATCAATGAGAAAAGGTAGATCAGTTTTGCTTGAGTAAAATGGTATCTCACGCCCAACAAACCAGTTACAAGTTTAGCTTAGCAGAATCTCTGTTTTTTCTCTCTCTTGCCTTACTTACATATGTTTCCATCATTGGTGAGAACAATGGGTGGCCCTCGTGCTGGTCCCTTCTGATTGGGTATCTGGAATATCTAATCAAATTGGCCCTTACGGAGCTGAGCATGGTCACCATGGAAACGCATCTTTTAAACAGTTAAGTCCCTTAACTGTCATACTGGATTTTGGCCCTCGGGTGGCAGCATGACAACACAAAACAGATTCCATTTAACCATTTCTAGACAGTGAAAGAAAATATTTCTTTAAAATGTGTAATAAATGCCATAATTTCTTGCATTAAAGGGACATAATACTCATATGCTAAATCACTTGAAACTGATGCAGTATAACTGTAAAAAGCTGACAGGAAAATATCACCTGAGCATCTCTATGTAAAAAAGGAAGATATTTTACCTCACAATTTCCTCAGCTCAGCAGAGTAAGTTCTGTGTAAAAAGTTATACTCAGCTGCTCCCAGCTGCAGGTAAAAAAAAAATAAAAAAATGAAGAAATGAACAGCAGCCAATCAGCATCAGCAGTGCTGAGGTCATGAACTCTTTTACTGTGATCTCATGAGATTTTACTTAACTCTCATGAGATTTCATTGTTACACTGAATAGGGAAATAACATGAGAGTGCACGAGGCTCATCCTTTCAGCTGTCCCGGGACAGACATACTAATATGCTGCTTAGAAATCCTTTACAATGGGATGTGGCTACTGAGGAACTTTTGAGGTAAAATATCTTTCTTTTTTTACATAGAGATGTTCAGGTGATATTTTCTAGTCAGCTTTTTACAGCTATGCTGCATCACTTTCAAGTGTTTCAACATTTGGGTATTATGGCCCTTTAATAAATTACAATCCGAATTCCAGGCAGGATAACCTCATGTTAATTTTTTTATTATTTCTATACCAAACACCATTATATTATATTAAAATAAGTACACTGTTAATTCAATTCTCCCTATTAAGCATATTGTAATTTATTTAATTAATAAATTACAATATTAATTTTAGATGGGGTAGTATCACATCATTTTCCTGATTTTTGTAATATGAAACATCAAATTCTTTTTAAAATTACTTTATATTAAAAGAATTATACTGCTAATTATTAGCTTATTATTAGCATTTATATACAAATAACAGCCTATTTTGTATTCAGTACTGTATTGTATTCCAACATGAATATACCATATTTCACGTTTCTAATAAATCCTGGATGTATGAATCCTTTCTATGCAGATCTGATTAATCTTTTCTTTTTAGGTCCACAAATATCTATTTATATTCTTAAAAACACAGAGGCTAAGACATTTTATGCTTTCAAAATATATATATACAAATATATATATATATATATATATATATATATATATATATATATATATATATATATATATATATATATATATATATATATATATATGTATTTATATATATTTGTTTATATGCAGGCAATCTTGTATTTAGAATTTTCAGTAGTAAATTTCAAAATTACCTTGTAACATCTATAGCTCACAGGGGGTCACTTATCAGGCAGGAAGCCCATATATGAGCATGTACCTTTGAGATTCCAGCAATCTAATTTCCATCTCATTTGGCCTCAAAGGCATATCTCAGACACCTCGTCTCCACTCACTGTATGGTGTCATCTATCTGACAATCTATCTTTTTAAATTACCTTTATGACTCATCCTGTCTCAAGCTATAAATTCTGTTCTTTCTCAAAATCACTTTTACAAATTCCTTTAAGTGATTGTTTTAAGTTGATTAGAGCAAATGTTTTACTGTCCTCACTTGTGTGTTTAGAATAACTTTGCATACTGAGGCCTCTAGTTATCAAGCCGTCAACCTCAAATACGCTGGAATTCTGCAGCGTATTTGTGGCGAGGCTGATTCGCCTAAGTTATCAAGCCCTACAGCCAAAAATAGAATATAGTGACGTAAGCTTCGATCCGCCAGACTCAGTCCGACACAGATCGATTCTTACGTCACTCCAGATGTTCCGAACGCAAGTTCGGCACAATCTGACTACTTTCGCGAGTTATCAAAAAACTAGCAGGTACGCTCGCCACTATTCCGGGCCAGCGTACCTGGTTTTCAATCTGCTGCCCTGAAGGTGGCGGATCCCATAGGAATCAATGGGAGTCAGACCATAGCCGCAACTATAATAAATATATTAACCCCTAAACCGCCGCTCCCGGACCCCGCCGCAACTATAATATATTAACCCCTAAACCGCCGCTCCCGGCCCCCGCCGCCACCTATATTAAACTTATTAACCCCTAATCTGCCCCCCTACACCGTTGCCACCTATAATAAATGTATTAACCCCTTTCCTGCCCCCCCTACACCGCCGCAACCTATAAGACATAGCTATTGTACCTAGTTAAAATAAATACAAAATTACCTGTAAAATAAATATAAATCCTAAGATAGCTACAATATAATTATTAATTACATTGTAGCTATCTTAGGGTTTATTTTACAGGTAAGTATTTAGTTTTAAATAGGAATAATTTATTTAATGATAGTGTAGTGTTAGGTGTAATTGAAACTTAGGTTAGTTTTTATTTTACAGGTAAATTTGACTTTATTTTATCTAGGTAGCTATTAAATAGTTAATAACTATTTAATAGCTATTGTACCTAGTTAAAATAAATTTAAATTTGCCTGTAAAATAAAAATAAATCCTAAAATAGCTACAATATAATTATTAGTAATATTGTAGCTATATTAGGGTTTATTTTATAGGTAAGTATTCGTTTTAAATAGGAATAATTAATTTAATAAGAGTTATATTTATTTAATTAATATTTAAGATAGGGGGATGTTAGGGTTAGTGTTAGACTTAGGTTTAGGGGTTAATAATTTTATTATAGGTTGCGGCGGTGTAGGGGGGGCAGGATAGGGGTTGATAAATTTATTATAGGTGGCGACGGTGTGGGGGGGGCAGATTAGGGGTTAATAAGTTTAATATAGGTGGCGGCGGGGTCCAGGAGCGGCAGTTTAGGGGTTAAACAATTTATTTAGTTGCGACGGGGTCCGGGATCCACAGGATAGGGGTTAATAAATTTATTATAGGTGGCGGCGGTATAGGGGGGGCAGGATAGGGGTTAATAGGTATTATGTAGGTGGCGGCAGGGTCCGGGAGCGGCGGTTTAGGGGTTAATACATTTATTATAGTTGCGGCGGGGTCTAGGAGCGGCGGTTTAGGGGTTAATAACTTTATTTAGTTGCGTGCTTAGTGACAGCTTATCAATAAAGCTGGGAAAAAGCCGAAGAGCAGCAAGATCGGATAAGTGATAACTATCACAGTCTGCTGCTCATCGCCCCGTACTTGGTGCACGGCATTTTGACAGCTTTTTTGATAACTTTGGCGAGCGTATTCAGGTCCGCGGCGGCGATGTGAGGCGAGCTTAGGCGGGCGTATTGGGGCCGGCGAAGGCAGGTAAGTAGACGGCTTAATAACTAGAGGCCTGAATGTGGGAGGATGGGACAGGAGTCTCAAGTAATTTTTTCTGAATGAATCATTTGAAATTGATTTAGTCAAATATATAATAATATACATATATATATATATATGTATTAATCTTTACATATACCTTGACAATATATAGAAAACAACATAATGAAAAACAATTAAACTATCAAAAGGAAGGGGGAATCAGAGGGAGGGATAAACGAAAAAACTCACAACCATACATTGAATTATCACTCTATGCAAAATATATGCAAATTAGTCTATTTCCCCAGTACACATTTTGGTGATGAACCTTCTACCAATAGATAGAGCTGTGTTACACACGTCAAGGAACTTTCAACAAATAGATTGCGCTATGGTGTGTAACACAATGTCCATGTATGTGGCTGGGGAATAGTTAATTTTTTAAAAAACAGCACTTGTTTATTTTATAGAATTTAAAAAAAAAAATGTCTTTGTAATTTAAGTTATGTTTAAGAGTTATCATCGGATCCAGCAACACAGCATCATTGAAGATATGGGTTAAGTATTTTTTGTTGCCTTGCCCACTTCTTGCATATTACCAACAACCATTTAACATTAATTATTTTGCTGTACATCATCTATTTTGAATTCATTTTTGGTGACTGCAAGTTATGTGTTCATTGAATAATTGAGGTGCAAAAGTCCGGCTTCAACAATCTTCATCCCAGCGGCTCCATCTTCATCCCAGTGGCTCCATCTTCATCCCAGTGGCTCCATCTTCATTCCGGCGGCTCCATCTTCATCCCGGCGGCTCCATCTTCATCCCGGCGGCTCCATCTTCATTCCTTAATGGATGAAGATGGAGCCACCTGGATGAAGATGGAGCCGCTGGGATGAAGATCGTTCAAGCCGGACTTCAGCAACTGTGAGTACCTAAAGTGGGGTTAGTCTTAGGTTTTTTGAGGTTATTTTGGGGTGTTTTTTTTTTTTTTAGATAAGGGCTATTGGGCAATCTTAAAAGAGCTGAATGCCCATACAAATGCCCTTTTCAGGGCAATGGGTAGCTTAGGTTTTTGTTAGAGTTATGTTTTTTACTTTGGGGGGTTGGTTGGGTGGTGGGTTTTACTGTTGGGGGTCTTTGTATTTTTTTTTATAGGTAAAAGAGCCGATTTCTTTAGGGCAATGCCATACAAAAGGCCCTTTTAAGGGCTATTGGTAGCTTATTGTAGGCTAGGGGGGTGTTTTTTTTTTTTGGGGGGGGGGGCTTTTTTATTTTCATAGGGCTATTAGATTAGGTGTAATTGTTTTTATTTTTGGTAATTATGTTTGTTATTTTTTGTAATTTAGTATTTTTTGTAATTGTAATTGTAGATTTAATTTTTTTTAGTAGTGTTACAGCTAGATAATGAGTTGTGCAGTAAGCTTAAAAAGCAGCGTTAACAGGTCCTAACGCTGCTTTTTTACGCTCGATAGAGTTCGATCAGCCAATCGGGCTCTAAGGGACGCCATCTTGGATGACGTCATTTTAAGGAACCTTCATTCGTCGTTAGTCCGTCGGAAGAAGAGGATGCTCCGCGTCGGAAGGATGAAGATAGAAGATGCCATCTGGATGAAGACTTCTGCCCGTCTGGAGGACCACTTCTGCCGGCTTTGTTGATGACATCTTGCCGCTTGGATGAAGACTTCTCCCGGTAAGTGACTCTTCGGCAGATAGTGTTATGATTGATTTTTTAAGGGTGTATTGGGTGGGTTTTAGGTTAGGGTTTGGGCAGCAATAGAGCTAAATGCCCCTTTAAGGGCAATGCCCATTCAAATGCCCTTTCAGGGCAATGGAGAGCTTAGGTTTTTTTTATTTAGGCTTTTATTTGGGGGGGGGTTGGTTGTGTGGGTGGTGGGTTTTACTGTTGGGGGGTTGTGTGTAATTTTTTTACAGGTAATAGAGCTGATTTCTTTGTTTTGTTTAGTTTAGTTTAGGCTAGTTTTTTATTTTTTTATTTTGATAGGGCTATTAGATTAGGTGTAATTAGTTTAAAGATCTTGTAATTTGTTTTTTATTTTCTATAATTTAGTGTTTGTTTGTTTTTTGTAATTTAGCTAATTTTATTTAATTTATTTAATTGTATTTAATTTAGGGAATTTATTTAATTGTAGGGTTAGTGTAACTTAGATTCGGTTTTATTTTACAGATAAAGTTGTATTTATTTTAGCTAGGTAGTTATTAAATAGTTAATAACTATTTACTAACTATTCTACCTAGTTAAAATAAATACAAACTTGCCTGTAAAATAAAAATAAACCCTAAGCTAGCTACAATGTAACTATTAGTTATAGTGTAGCTAACTTAGGGTTTATTTTATAGGTAAGTATTTAGTTTTAAATAGGAATAATTTAGGTGTTATTTTGATTTATTTCAATTATATTTAAGTTAGGGGGTGTTAGGGTTATTGTTAGACTTAGATTTAGGGGTTAATAAATGTAATATAGTGGCAGCGTTGGGGGCGGCAGATTAGAGGTTAATAAATGTAGGTAGGTGGCAGCGATGTTAGGGACAGCAGATTAGGGATTAATAATTAACTAATGTTTGCGAGGCGGGAGTGCGGCGGATTAGGGGTTAATATGTTTATCATAGTACAATAGATATATGAAACTAGAAGCGCTTGTCTCAACCAAATTATGAATAGTTAAAAAGGAGGAATCAATAAATTTCCAATAATCTTAATAATAGTACACACTTATGAACTAATCAATTGGTCAATGTTCTTACTGATATAAATGTCTGTAATGTCCATAAGCTTTGATGTTATAAAGTGTAGCAAATGTCCTCCAGCGTTACACACTTTGTATCAGTCACTTTTCAAACTGCTGCTCACAGGGGGTTGGCTGTTTGTCCGGCAGCCGGGTAGAGTAATCCAAAGTAGAAAAGATCTGGAGCGCAAAAAGAAAAGGGAACTGCAATAGTGTGAGATCCAACAACACTTTTAATTAGCACGCAATTAAAATCTACTCACAAAATTTCCAAATAAGTCAAGCACATAGCATCAAACATGAAGAGTATTCCGGTGCTTCTCTCACGGCTGTATCCTTGCAAGACTCGGCGTGTGACGTCACCACCCGATCTACTTGACTGCAAAGGGGTTAAATGCTGTCAAAGTTGTAGTGGTGTCACAGCTGGTGAACCAATCAGAGGAAGGCATACATGTGTATGGGCCAATCACTGGCAGTATTTTCACCTGGAGGAGACTGAAGTAGTTCCAGGAGGACGTTAACTATGTTCTTGTCCCCTTTAATTCCTTCTCCGTAAAACCTTCTCCGGGAAATCTAACCTGCAAATCCCTTCTCCCAATCACATGTCCCCTGCTGAGTTGTTTTGTTCTCTGGAGACAGGTGCAAATAGTCTCAGCAGTGAAGATAAAACAGGTTAAATAACTTTATATTATGTGATTAATACAAATCGTCCCACATTTTTATCATAGTGGTGGCGATGTCGGGAGCGGCAGATTAGGGGTTAAGAAGTATAATGTAGGTGTCAGCGATGTTGGGGGGGGGCAGATTAGGGGTTAATAAGTGTAAGATTAGGGGTGTTTAGACTCAGGGTTCATGTTAGGGTGTTAGGTGTAAACATAACTTTTATTTCCCCATAGGAATCAATGGGGCTGCGTTACTGAGATTTACGCTGCTTTTTTGCAGGTGTTAGACTTTTTCTCAGCCGGCTCTCCCCATTGATGTCTATGGGGAAATCGTGCACGAGCACCTTACACCAGCTCACCGCTGACTTAAGCAGCGCTGGTATTGGAGTGCGGTATGGAGCACAATTTTGCTCTACGCTCACTTCTTGCCTTTTAACTCCGGGTTTGTAAAAACCCGTAATACCAGCGCTGTAGGTAAGTGAGCGGTGACAATAACATGCACGTTAGCAACGCACCCCTCATACCGCAAAACTCGTAATCTGGCCGTTATTTTTTTAATGTGTAATTTAATTGATTTAATTTGTAGTTATTGTAATTTTAGTATAATAGTAAGGTTAGTTTAATCGATAGTTTAAATTTAGATTTTTTTAATTTCCCAGGAAAGTTTTTATTTATTTTAAGATAGGGATCTTGTAATTTTAATTTAAAGTTATTGGGTTGTTAGGTTTAGGGGTTAATAGTTTAATTTATTTTTTGGCGATGTGGGGGGCTGACGGTTTAGGGGTTAATAGGTTTGTTTAGTGATGTGGGAGGCCAGATGTTTAGGGGTTAATAACTTTATTTAGTGGCGGCGATGTCGGGGAGTGGTGAAATAGGGGTTAATATCTTTATTTTAGTGTGAGCGATGTTGGGGTGCGGGGGAATAGGGGTTAATAACTTTAGTATAGTGGCGATGTCGGGGAGTGGCAGAATAGGGGTTAATAAATTCTATTAGTGGCGGCGATGTCGGGAGCGGCAGATTAGGGGTTAATAAGTTTAATATAGTGTTTGCTATGCGGGAGGGCCTCGGTTTAGGGGTTAATAGGTAGTCTATGGGTGTTAGTGTACTTTGTAACACTTTAGTTATGAGTTTTGTGTAACAGTTTTGTTGCGTAAAACTCATAACTACTGCTCTCAGATTGCGAAATGGATCGTGTCGGTATAGGCTGTAACGCAAGGTTTTTAGCCTCACCGCAAAAATCGTAATGGCAGCGCTATGTAAATCCCATGAAAAAACGTCATTTTTTAGAGTGCGGGACTGACGTTGCGTTACAGGCTAAAAGGATTGCAGTACAGCTATACCATCAAGACTCGTAATGGCTGCGTTGCTGTTTTAACGCTGAAATTGCTATTTTTTCAGCGTTAAAACACGAACGCAAAACTCATAATCTAGATGATAATTATTAGCTCTAGAGAATTAGTACTGGCCTGGACGTCTGCTGACCCAGTCACATGCAGCATATGTGAATATCCACCAAACACCAGCCAGACGTGTTTAGTTTAAGATTGCCAGTTTGGGTCAGATTTTAGTGATCTGTTACATCCTATGCAGGGGTTAAACACAGCTCTGTGCAAGTAACAAGT